>NC_068313.1:6536467-6603894 GCF_025860055.1 Xyrauchen texanus | reverse complement strand
AAAGAATGGCTAACATTCGCCCTTAGGGGCACTAGAGGCCATGCCGAAATTCCCATTTTATGGTCAAAAATGTTCTAATTTGGTACATTGATACTACAGGTCAACAGGAACCCTCAAACCAAGATGGCCAACATTCACCCCTAGGGGCGCTACAGGTAATTCCCAAAAGTCCCTTTTTCTGGTCAAATATTTTCTAATTATGTACATTGATACTACAGGCCAACAGGAACCCACAAACCAAGAATGACCCACATTTGCCCATAGGAGGCGCTACAGGCCACGCCCCAAAAAATATTTTCAAAGTGATACCATTTCCACGCCATTTAACCAATTCTTTTGAATCTTGGTGTACATGCCTCATTTCTCATTGGGAACAAAAACGCCTCAAGGATCCATAAGGTATGATGGATTTTCCTGTAGACTGAAAATGTTTCGTTTAGGATTCAGACAGAAATACGTGTTTTTTGGATTCATCCATTGAGAGGGTTTAACCCCAACCCTCTACTGATCAATTTGAAATCATTTGCCATTTTGAGGAGGAATCCGCATTGCTGCTTGCAGCTATATTCATTATTATTGTTATAATTCTTCTTCTCCTTGAGCCCAAATAGCTCAAAAAGTCACTGGTCTAAAATTTTCTAAATTGGCACATTGATACTCCATGCCAACGGGTACCCCCAAACCAAGAATGGCCCACATTCGCCCATAGGTGGCGCTATAGGCCACACCCAAAAAAAATATTTTCAAAGTGATATAATTTCCACCCCATTTGTCCAAATCTTCTGAAACTTGGTAAACATGCCTCATTTCTCATGGGGAACAAAAAAGCCTCAAGGAGCCATACTTCTGCCATTATGGATTTTCTTGTACAGTGAAAATTTTGGAAAACCTACAAAACTCTTCTTCTCCTGAACCTTAGCTCCAATTGACTTGGAATTTGGTACACATGTGTAGAATGGATGTCTTTCCAAACGTTACTTAGCAAAAATGAATACAATACAAAATGGCTGAAATGGGGGTGTTTCTGTAAATGTACACAAAAATGATGATCAAAAATGTAAAAAATCCCATTGATTTACAATGGCTGAACAAAAGTGCCCCCTCTACTGGATAAATATGGTCTACATGTAAAATCCCATTCACTTACATTGGCTGAGCAAAGAGGCTCCCTCTACTGGAGTAACTCTGTCCTCCACATGCAGCTCTCCTGTTTAATCTCTCTAATGGAGCATTTCGGTCTTCTAGTGGGTGGAGCTCCAGACTTAGAAGCCAGAAGACATTTTGCATCTGGACGAAGGTATGTCAAGTTTTGATGCTTTCCAGTTTGAACATTCAGGCTATTTTACACTATTCAACTCAACAAAGGCAAAACAACTCAAATAAATGTTTGCGAGCTGTTTGTGTGACACAGCGAGCGAGCCACGTCACGTCTAACGTTCGCACGCCGATGAGAGACTCTTAAGAGAGAGGAGCGCTTGTGAAAGTCTACCACATGCAGCTCTCCTGGAGCAATCTCTCTAATGGAGCATTTCAGTCTACTAGTGGGTGGAGCTCCAGACTTAGAAGCCAGATGACATTTTGCTTGCGTCTGCACGAAGGTATGTCAATTGTGTGTTTTAATGCTTTCCAGTTTGAACATTCAAGCGATTTTACACTATTCAACTCAACAAAGGCAAAACAACTAAAATAAATGTTTGCGAGCTGTTTGTTTGACACAGCGAGCGAGCCGCATCGTGTCTAACGCTCGCAAGCCGATGAGAGTTCGCTTTCCCTTCTTGCGTTTGAACGGACAATTTCATACACCAAAATACATGATATATTGGGTTGTCTGATATATCTCAAGTGAACAAACAGTTGATAAAGAAATCGGGTATCAAGATGTAGGAAATATGTAAAATGTTTCTCCCAGCCTTGGGGGGGAGCTGTGTTCCTTGAGTGTTTCACTGTGTGAGTGAGCCCTTCTTCACATGTGTGGAGCTGTTGTTTAATTCAGTTCTATTTTCCTTGTGAAAAGGTAAGGAGGGTTTTCACTGTTCTCTGTTTCATCTATTTAATTTATTTTATTATATTGGCCATCCATGTTGTTTGAAGAGATATATTGCTGTTGGAGATGTTGACTAACAGATAGGTGCAGTTATTTGCGATGGATGGTTTTGTATTTCTGATGTTATTTCATGGGTTGTGGATTCCATGTGGTTGGGGTATATTTTTCTGTATATTGTATATTGTTTTAATGTTTATCTGAGTATTTTGGTTTTTATTCATTATTTTTCCAGTCTTTGAGAACCCCTGTTATTTAATGTTTAATACTGCAGCTAAAACTATATTGTTTCGTTTTATAATTTTGTATGCATTTTAATTTTGATATTGGGAACTAACAGTTCTATTTTCCTTGTGAAAAGTGGCTGATGCAGATTAAAGCTTCATTACTGTGACGACCACGATATTTGTGTCCTCCTCATTCAACAATCACTCAAACACAACGCAGAGACATATGGGGGAGCACACAGACGAAAAAGGGTTACATCTTTGGTGCCGTGAACCGGATCGTTGGTTTCTACGTCAACGGAAGCAATCTGACAAATTAGGAGTGTGAGTAGAGTGAAAAAAAAATTTCACCTACTTTCTTTTGTCTTAAAGTGACAGGGTTAAATATATTGTTGGACTGAGTTTTGCTTAAAGATATATATCTTTTTTCTCTCTGTCTCTGAACTTTTGATATTGTGCTATAAGAGTATTAATTTGTTGATTTGAGTAACAAATTTGTGAATTGCTGGGTTTTTTTTTTTTTTTAACAATATCCTTTTTTGTGTGTGTATTCGGGTGTATTTGAATCTCTTGAAGTGTGTCATTTTTTTTTTTTTCATTTACCTTCATTTGTGATTATTTGCTTTGTGATTACAGCAAACATAAGATATATACAACACATTCACTAACAGCATTAATTTGCACTACTACATTTTTCATATTTTTACATTTTCAAACACTACACACAGTGTATTGCACACTAAATACACATTGTGTATTGCACAGACGAGAAAATGGAAAGACGTGGAAGAGAAATGCAGGGGCTCCATTAAACCACCCCTCATCGACCACCTCCTCGTCCCCAAGTACTACTAAGGCAGCCCTTCCAGGCCACCCCATGGTTACCAGTAAAGCAGGACAAAATCGAACAGTATGAAATAAGCATGCCCGTCGATGTGAGTATTGAAACTGTATCCCAGCTAAATGATAACCCTCAACAGTCTGTCAGGCCAAAGACAAGGCAGCTAGCTGCATGTACAGAGAATGTGCCCCCCTCGACATTGAGCTGGCACCAGTTGGGCACCTACCCTAGCACTTTTGTGCAACATCAGCCCTCAGCTCATGCCCAAGGCCCAGATAACCCATTCTATGGACTTCCAACCACCATGCCCATGTTTTCAGTTAGCCCACATCCATCTAAGGTGCCGACTGTTTTGTCCCAAACTCACAAGCATGACAATGTCACTACCATTCAGGCTTCACCAAACGTGGCCAACAGAATGCCAACTGACATGTCCCCTTCTCCAAATGACCCATACCTGCCCCCAGCGTTGACTGTGCTGCCTAAAACTTACATTTCTCCTTATCCAGGTGTGATCCAGGCGCCCAATATATACACTTCTCCATATGGCCTACACTCTCCTGCTGCAATGGCTGTTTCACCCCAAACCAACTTGCCGGGTCATCCAACAGCCTCTCAGGTTCCTCCATCCTTCTGTTCTGGTGTGCCAAATGCCATGTACTCAAAACCACCTGACACACTCCAGCCCCCCGCACCTCCTGTCCTGTCTGGAACCAACTTTTTGCAGAAAACAGACTCCGTTCAAACACACAGAAATTCCAAGGATCGACAGCGCACCTTACATTCACAATGTGCTGTTGTGTCGTCCTCCTCATCTCCTGTGTATGCTCCTATGACAGTGCCGGTGTCTCATGGTTCGCATATGTATGCAAAACAACCCATTTCAGTGCAGAGACCTCAGACTGCACCTCCGCATGTGGCTCATCGGCAAGATGCATACATCCCTGCCTCTGGAATGACCACACCACAGCCCAGCTTTACACAGACACATCAAGTTCGAAATGTGCAAGTATTCAGAAACAGAATCAGCTTTATTGCCAAGTATGCTTACACATACAAGGAATTTGTCTAGGTGACAGGAGCTTCCAGTCAACAACAATACAAACAATACCAAAAACAGCAGCAAGACATAGGTAATTAAAAACAAAAAAGAACACAAAATAAATAATTATACATATACGTACATACACTCACCTTCATACATACCCACATACACACACGTAGTGCAAATCTAATACAATCTGTATATAAAGAACAAAAAACAGTATATTATGTACAGAGCAATGTAAGTAATGTCAGAAGTGGATATGTTGGATAATATAAATTAAAATTAAACTGTGTATTGCACATAATTATTGCTCAATGGGGCAATTTAATTGTTCATTAGATGGATGGCCTGAGGGAAAAAACTGTTCCTGTGTCTGACGGTTCTGGTGTTCAGAGCTCTGAAGCGCCGGCCAGAAGGCAACAGTTCAAAAAGGTAGTGGGCAGGGTGAGTGGGGTCCAGAGTGATTTTACCAGCCTTTTTCCTCACTCTGGAAGTGTATAGTTCTTGAAGGGGGGGCAGGGGGCAACCAATAATCCTCTCAGCAGACCGAACTGTCCTTTGTAGTCTTCTGATGTCTGATTTCGTAGCTGCACCAAACCAGACAGTTATTGAAGTGCAGAGGAAAGACTCAATGACTGCTGAATAGAACTGTTTCAGCAGCACTGGTGGCAGGTTGAACTTCCTCAGCTGGCTGAAGGAAGTACAACCTCTGCTGGGCCTTTTTCACAATGGAGTCGATGTGTATCTCCCACTTCAGGTCCTGTGAGATGGTAGTGCCCAGGAACCTGAATGACTCCACTGCTGCCACAGTGCTGTTTAGAATGGTGAGGGGGACAATGTTGGGGTGTTCCTCCTAAAGTCCACAATCATCTCCACTGTTTTGAGCGTGTTCAGCTCTAGGTTGTTTTGACTGCACCAGAAAGCCAGCCGTTCAACCTCCTTTCTATATGCAGACTCATCATCATCTCGGATGAGACCGATGACAGTGGTGTCGTCTGCAAACTTCAGGAGCCTGACAGAGGGGTCCTTGGTGGTGCAGTCATTGGTGTACAGGGAGAAGAGAAGTGGGGAGAGCACACATCCCTGGGGGGCACCAGTGCTGATGGTACAGGTGGTGGAAGTGAATTTTCCCTGCCTCACTAGCTGCTGCCTGTCCATCAGAAATCTGGTAATCCACTGACAGGTAGAGGTGGGAACAGGGAGTTGGTTTAACTTAGTCCGGAGTATATCTGGTATGATTGTGTTGAAAGCCGAGCTGAAGTCCACAAAAAGGATCCTTACGTATGTCCCCGGTCTGTCCAGATGTTGCAGGATATGATGCAAACCCATGTTGACTGCATCATCCACAGACCTGTTTGCTCGATAAGCAAATTGAAGGGGGTCCAGAAAGGGTCCAGTGATGTCCTTCAGGTGGGCCAACACCAGTCTCTCAAATGACTTCATGACCACAGATGTCAGGGTGACAGGTCTGTAGTCATTAAGTCCTGTGATTTTAGGTTTCTTAGGGACGGGGATAATAACTGAGCGTTTGAAGCAGCATGGGACTTCACACTGCTCCAGTGATCTATTGAAGATCTGAGTGAAGATGGGGGCCAGTTGGTCAGCACAGGAACGAAGGCAAGCTGGTGAGATGCCATCTGGTCCTGGAGCCTTCCTTGTCCTTTGCTTCCGAAAGACACGGCACACATCGTCCTCACAGATCTTGAGTGCAGGTAGTGTAGCAGGAGGGGGAGGAGGGGGTTGCAGGAGGTGTTAATGGTTGTGTGAAATGAAGGTCCGAGTGCATGTGGGGTGTGAAATCGGGCCTTTCAAATCTGCAGTAAAACACATTCAGGTCGTCAGCCAGTCGTTGGTCCGCCACAGGGTTGGGGGTAGGAGTCCTGTAATTAGTAAGTTGTTTCAGGCCACTCCACACTGATGCAGGGTCGTTAGCTGAAAACTTGCTTTTCAGCTTCTCAGAGTAGCTTCTTTTAGCCACTCTGATTTCCTTATTCAGTGTGTTCCTGGCCTGATTATACAATACTCTATCCCCACCCCTGTAAGCCTCCTCTTTGGCATGATGAAGCTGTCTGAGTTTCCCTGTGAACCATGGTTTATCATTGTTGAATGACAAAAATGTCCTAGTAGGGATGCACATATCCTCACAGAAACTGATGTATGATGTAACAGTATCTGTGAGCTCGTCCAGGTCTGTAGCTGCAGCTTCAAAAACACTCCAATCAGTGCAGTCAAAGCAGGCTTGTAGTTCCAGCTCTGCTTCAATAGTCCATCTCCTTGTAGTCCTTACAACTGGCTTTGTTGATTTTAATTTCTGCCTGTAGGTCAGGAGAAGATGAACCAGACAGTGATCAGAGAGACCCAAAGCTGCACGTGGGACAGAGCAATATGCATCCTTTAATGTTGAATAGCAGTGATCCAATATATTCCTGTCTCTGGTGGGGCATGTAATGTGCTGTCTGTATTTGGGCAGTTCGCGTGTGAGATTTGTTTTGTTAAAGTCCCCAAGAATAATAATGACTGAGTCCGGGTATTGTTGTTGTGTCTGAGATTTGATCAGCCAGCTGTTGCAGCGCTAAGTTCCCAGACGCGTTAGGAGGAATGTAAACACTCACCAGAATAAACGAAGAAAACTCTCACGGCGAGTAGAACGGCTTACAGTTAATAAAGAGCGCTTCCAGATTAGGACAGCAGCGGTGGTCCAGATTGCAGAATACTTATTGAAGACTGGATAAGAGATATGCAGTACCTCCTTGATGCTGGAGGAATGCCCGAAAATCTGTCCTTTGCTACTGTAGTGCGACATTTGAGTGGTGAAGCCAGGAGGCTAGTTCTAAATCTCCCTCCTAATGAGCAGACTGCCGGCAGCGCTTTTGAAGAACTACGAGCTGAGTATGGTGATATGCAGACATCCCTGGACCCATTAGCTGATTTCTATGAGAGATACCAGCGCCCTGGTGAATCAGCGTGTTCATATGCCATTGCTCTGGAGGCCACTTTACGTTCAGTGGAATATGCTCAGTATGGAGGCCAGCCTTTTCCATACCGGGACGGCAAACTAACTCGTCAATTCATGAGAGGATTGAGTGACGAAGAGGTTTTTCACAGGATAGCACCGATGAAGCCTAGACTTCTAAGTTTTCGTGAACTTCAAGCAGAACTTCGTAACCTTGCTTGGGAGACAAGGAAGTTTCAGACACAGCCAAAGGCCAAAAAGACGTTCACACAGGCTCAGTTTACGACAGTGAGTGGTAACCTGAGTGGCGAAAAGCCGGGAACAGAAAAAGGAAATAGGCAGAACACAGATCTTACTGAACTCACAGCCATGGTGAAGAAACTGGTGAGCAATCAAGAGGATCAGCTTAACAGATTGTCGCAGCTGGAGGCTAAAGTTGGAGCGTCACCACAGACGGTGTTTCCTCGCACCCAGAGACCTCAAGAGAGTAGTGACACTGCAGTAAGGGGCGTAGTGTGCTATCGTTGTGGAAAACCGGGACACATTGCACGTCTGTGTCGGACAGTGATGACTGATGAGGCAGCCCAAGCTGAAAGTGGAGCAGAGTCCAGGCAGGATTTAAATGCTTAGGGCCTGTGGTTACCGGGGCAAACACAAGCATGCAACAGAGTCCCCAGCAACATGAAACGGGCAGGTCAAAACCAGCTGATACCCCGCTGGTAGGTCCCTGTAATGAAGGGGTGGTTGGAGTGAATGGAGAAATGTGTAAAGCTCTCATTGACTCTGGCTCTCAAGTAACCACAATTACTGATGAGTTCTGCGCCGACATCCTGTCCTATGTTTTCAGGAATTGCAGCCATCAGACATTCCCATTGAAGGTGCCGCTGGTCAACCCGTATCTTATGTTGGTGTGCAATGTATCAACCTTAAGTTTTTGGGAAGGGTCTACTCAAATGTTCCTGCTTTTGTTGTCCCTGTGACAGAGTACCGATCCAGTGTTCCATTGCTCATTGGGACTAATGTAATAAGGGTTTCCAGAAATGACCTTCAATCGTCATATGGCAGAAAATATCTGGCCAAAGTGAAGTTGACCAATCCTGAGTGGCACTCTGCAATGGTTGCTGTGAGTAAAAGTGAACCTGGTGGAGCTACAGGTAAAGTTGGTCAAGTACAGTATGCTGGTCACAGAATAAGGATACCAGCTGGTAAGGAACAGGATGTTATTGGCAGAGTTATGGGTGGACCAAAAAGAACACACTATACAGTTCTAGTGGAGAGCCAGTCCTCCAAAAGGGTTCCAGAAGGCCTTATGGTTGCCAGGCTGCTTGCTGATGTTGAAAAAGGTTGTGTTCCCATCCGGCTCTTAAATCTGTCTGGAAAGGATGTTATTGTCAACCCAAGGACCCTGCTTGCAGATGCTTTCCTGGTTCAGAATGTCATTGAAGAGGAGGAAAAGTGCCAAATGCTGTGTCAGAACCAGTTCATGTGTCCGAGTCAATATGAGAATTCAGTGACAGCATCTTGTCAAAGTCAACAACAGACTACCAGTGTTGAGTCTGTTAATGGTATGACATGTGGAGTTGATCTTAGTGCTGCGGCAGTAGAAGGTGAGGAGCAGTTGGCGTTGCTTCAGGATTTGCTGAGGAGATATGCTGATGTCTTCTCCAAAAACTCCATGGACTATGGACATACCACCACTGTGCAACATGAGATACCTCTGGTGGACTCTAGACCTTTCCGCCTCCCTTATCGCAAAATACCCCCGTCTCAGTACCAGGAAGTGCGGAAGGCCATATCAGAGATGGAAGAAGCTGGAGTCATTCGACCAAGCAAAAGCCCCTATGCATCCCCCATCGTTGTCGTTTCTAAAAAAGATGGCTCCCTGAGGATCTGCGTGGACTACAGGAAACTGAATTCCTGCAGTACTAGAGATGCTTTTCCGCTACCAAGAATAGAGGAGGCATTGGAGGCGCTGGGACAGGCAAGGTTCTTCTCGACTCTTGATCTTACATCTGGTTACTGGCAAGTTGAGGTGGCTGAACACGACAAGCTCAAAACTGCACCCCCATGGGGTTATTTGAGGCCAACAGGATGCCGTTGGGTCTGCAGAATGCCCCCAACCTTCCAAAGATTGATGACCTGCTGCTTTGGTGATCTGAACTTTGAGAGCCTCCTTATTTACCTTGACGACTTGATTATCGTTTGAAGAACATCTTGAGCGGTTGGAAGTAGTGTTCAGCCGGCTCCGCAAACATGGTTTGAAGCTGAAGCCTCAAAAGTGTAGTCTACTGAGGAAAGAAGTTCAGTACTTGGGCCATGTGGTGTCTGCGGAGGGTATTCATACAGATCCTGAGAAGATAAGCAGAGTCAGAAACTGGAAGCGGCCATCAAGTGTGAAGGAAGTGCTGGGGTTTGTTGGTTTCGCTGGGTACTATAGACGGTTCATCAAGGGATATGCAACATTGGCGGCGCCTCTGTATAGACTTACCTCTGGAGACCCAAAGAAGAAAAGGGGGGTGAAGGGAACTTCTGGAACTGTGAAACCGTTTGAGTGGACTGATGCATGTGAGAGAGCGTTTGAAGCACTGAGGGAGAGACTGACTACAGCACCAGTTCTGGGCTACCCCGACTTCAGCTTACCATTTTTACTGCAAACGGATGCTTCTGGTGAGGGTCTTGGGGCGGTCCTTGCACAAGTTCAAGATGGTGTGGAAAAAGTAATTGCTTATGCAAGCCGAGCTTTGAGACCACCTGAAACCCGCTACCCCGCACATAAGTTAGAGTTTTTGGCTCTAAAGTGGGCTGTTACAGATAAGTTTTATGATCACCTTTATGGGCATAAGTTTTCTGTGCTGACTGCCAACAATCCACTTAAGTATGTGATGAGTACAGCGAAGTTGGACGCCACAGGTCAGCGTTGGGTGTCACAGCTTGCCATGTTTGACTTTGGCATTGAGTACAGGCAAGGGAAGTCCAACTCTAATGCTGACGCACGCTCAAGGATGTCTAATCAAGAGGTCATACAAACTCTTCAGTCCTGCCCACAGTGCATTTCCTCCACGCAGCAAGACCAGTCATGCGGCGATGAGTCAGGGAGGAAGGAAGACGTTAGTGAGCAAGCAGAGAGAACTGTTGTATGCAAAGAGGGCGAGTTTCTGGGCTGGGTTGACGGACCAGCCAATCCATTTGATGGAGCGGGTACTGATGCGCTGCCTGCAATGACAAAGCTGGAGATCAGAGGATGTCAAAAGGAAGACCCTGTCATTGGGCCAGTCCTACATTACAAGACACTAAACAAAAAGCCAAGACGTGGAGAAAGATTGGAGAAGGGGAAAGATGCACGGCTTCTCTTAAAATAGTGGAGGAGGTTGGTGGTCAAAGATGGAATTCTTTACAGGCAAGTTAAGGATGTTCGGGGACGGTCCATTGCTCAGCTGGTCTTGCCAGAGAAAATGCGACTTGTGGCTAGAACAAGTCTTCATGACGACTCTGGTCATTTGGTATTTGAGCGTACTTTGAATCTGTTCCAGGAACGATTCTTTTGGCCGAGAATGCAGTGTGAAATAGAGTCATGGTGTGAGCAGTGTGAAAGATGTTGTCTGAGGAAAACTCCCACTGGAAATAGGGCTCCGCTGGTGAGCATTCACACTAATGCCCCTATGGAACTCATCTGCATGGATTTCCTTGTCCTGGAGAAGTCTAAGGGAGGAATAGAGAATGTCCTGGTGGTCACCGACCATTTCTCAAGATTCACCCAGGCTTACCCCACAAAAGACCAGAAGGCTGTCACTGTGGCAAGGGTGATGTGGAAGAATTTCTTCTGTCGATTTGGTTTCCCAGCAAGACTCCATGCGGATCAAGGCAGAAATTTTGAGAGTACAGTAGTGAAGGAGTTGTGTAAGCTGACGGGGATTACAAGGACTCATACTAGCCCTTACCATCCGCAGGGAAATGGGACCACAGAGAGATTTAACAGAACTCTGATGAATATGTTGGGCACTCTTGATCCTGATAAAAAACCCAAGTGGCATGAATACATTGACGCACTGACACATGCTTACAATTGCACTCAACACGATTCGACTGGTTTCTCCCCATACTTCTTGATGTATGGCAGACATCCACGACTGCCTGTTGATCTCCTTTTTGGCCTGTCAACAGCAAAAAAACCATGTGAGTACAGTGAATATGTCCAGACTCTGCACGAGTGCTTGACCTATGCTTATGATGAGGCAGGCCGAATGTCGAGGCATGCTAAGGATCTTCAGAAAAAGCACTATGACAAGAAAGCCAAAAGCCACATGTTCCAACCTGGTGACAGAGTGATGGTGAAAGTATGTTATGTCGAGGGGAAACAGAAGCTGGCTGATAGGTGGGAACCACGTCCATATGTTGTGGTGAAGAAACAGCCAGGAATTCCAGTGTATGTGGTTCGTCCAGAAGATGGTGACAAGGAAAGAGTCATCCACCGAAATCTTCTGTCCCAGTGCATGTTTTTCTCAGTGAGCTCCAAGTACCTTTCCCGGGAAGAGCCCGACATGGAGGGGGTGTCTGAAATGGACTCAAGTGTTTCAGAGGAAGAAGAGGAAGTAGTGGAGACAATTGAAAGTGGAGACAGTGGCACTACTACACAGTGTGCAAGTGTGGAATGGCCAGATGTTGTGGACGAAGAACAGGGTGGAAGTCAATTGAAAGAGACTGTGAGTGAAAAGGAGAAGCATGGGGAGCAGACGCCGTTGGAAGTCTCCAATCCTGAGTGGCCAGAGAGGAGATATCCAGAGCGGAAAAGGCGCCCACCAAATAGACTCTCCTTGGAGATACATGTCTTCCAAAGCGAGATTGACAAGGAGAAGGTAGAGAGAGGAAGGAAAGTGTGAGAAAAGGCTAGAGAGAAGAAGCAGCTCTACTTTAGTAATACATACACACATACACACCCCACACAGACACTTCAAAGATAATTTTAAGATTTAAACTGCTTTTATTTTGTTTTTTGAGTGATGACTGGGACGGCATCATTTAAAGAGGGGGTGGATGTAGGAAATATGTAAAATGTTTCTCCCAGCCTTGGGGGGGAGCTGTGTTCCTTGAGTGTTTCCATGAAAGTTGTACTTTTACAATACACTTACAATAACAACAAAACCTTGTGCTTTTGTAAAATAAAGAAAATAAAGCCATCTCTGTCTTAGTTTTTATGACGTGTTTCAGAAAAATAATCGCTAACCACGAGGCAAGATCATTTTTGCTCGCATCTTCACGAAGGTTTGTCGGTTGTATACAATGTTTGCCTGTTTGAACATTCAAGCGATTTTACACTATTCAACTCAACAAATGTCAAAACAACTCAAATACATGTTTGCGAGCTGTTTGTGTGACACAGTGACACAGCGAGCCGCGTCGCGTTCTAACGCACGCACTCCGATGAGAGTTCGCTTTCGCTCCTGCTTGCGTCTGAACGGACAATTTCATTCAACGAACTGTCAAAATATATGATATATTGAGGAGTCTGTTATGTCTCAAGTAAACAAACAGTTGAGAAAGAAATCTTGTATAATTATATTGAATTCTGGCATTATTCCAGTCCTGCTATATTTTTCTCTCTAAACATATATAAACAACTTAAATAAAATACTGCGTCATTTTTGCCCATACAGAAACATGCGAGACATCATTACGAACTATGAAATGTGTACCTTTATTTGTGCAAACTTACAATAACAACAAAACCTTGTGCTTTTGTAAAATAAAGAAAATAAACCGGTTGCGCCGTCTCTGTCTTGGCGATAATTTTTCTGAAACACGTCACAAAATTCAAGTGAACCAAATCAACCATTCACGTAGTCTGTATTTTATCACCTCACACCCATAATCTCTGAAATGAATACAGATGCAACAAGCACGGCACAGAACGAAAATAATGATACTTCACAGTTCTCAAAAGATTAAACTGGACTGTGCCTTGAATATCGTATCATGCGACAAAAGCCTCTTAAAGAGACAGCAACAATTTAGCCTTCGAAATGCCATTATCGCATGATACGATATTCAAGGCACAGTTCAGTTTAATCTTTTGAGAACTGAGAAGTATCATTATTTTCGTTTTGTGCCATGCTTGTTGCATCTGTATTCATTTCAGAGATTATGGGTGTGAGATGATAAAATACAGACTGCGTGAATGGTTTATTTGGTTCACTTGAATTTTGTGACGTGTTTCTGAAAAATAATCGCTAAGACAGAGACGGTGCACCCGGATTATTTTCTTTATTTTACAAAAGCACAAGGTTTTGTTGTTATTGTCAATGTACACAAATAAAAGTACACATTTCATAGTTCGTAATGATGTCTCGCATGTTTCTGTATGGGCAAAAATGACGCAGTGTTTTATTTAAGTTGTTTCCGCTGTTTCAAGAGAAAAATATAGCAGGACGTCACATGGAATAATGCCAGAATTCAATATAATTATACCAGATTTCATTCTCAACTGTTTGTTCACTTGAGACATAACAGACTCCTCAATATATCATGTATTTTTACACTTTGTTGTATGAAATTGTCCGTTCGGACGCAAGCAGCAGCGAAAGCGAACTCTCATCGGAGTGCGTGCGTTAGACGCGACGCGGCTCGCTTTGTCACACAAATTGCTCGCAAACATGTATTTGAGTTGTTTTGACATTTGTTGAGTTCAATAGTGTAAAATCGCTTGAATGTTCAAACAGGCAAACATTGTATACAACCGACAAACCTTCTTGAAAATGCGAGCAAAAATGATCTCGCCTCGCGGATCGCGTGTTGTCAGAGACAACCCTAAAACAACATCATTCTCGGAAGTTTTGATACGTTAGGATCGATCATCCCATCCCTACTTTCTTTAGACATATGTTTCATGTTTGTGTTATACGTTTCTGTAAGTTTTTGTGACGTGTTTCAGAAAGATAATCGCTTAGACAGAGACGGCACACACGGTTTATTTTCTTTATTTTACAAAAGCACAAGGTTTTGTTGTTATTGTAAGTGTACACAAATAAAAGTACACATTTCATAGTTTGTATTGATGTTTCTGTATGGGCAAAAATGACGTAGTATTTTATTAGATTCCTCCGGTAGGAGGGAATCTATTGTATTTGTCAGTTTTATTATTATTATTATTATTATTATTATTATTCTCCTTGAGCCCCAATATCTCAAAAAGTCAGTGGTCAAAAATGTTCTAATTTGGTACATTAATAGTACAGGCCAACAGGAATCCACAAACCAAGAATAACTGACATTCGCCACTAGGGGGCGCTACAGGCCAAGCCGAAATTCCCATTTTCTGGTAAAAATTTTTCTAATTTGGTACATTGATACTACTGGCCAACGGGTACCCCCAAACCAAGAATGGCCCACATTCACCCATAGGTGGTGCTACAGGCCACGCCCAAAATACATATTTTCAAAGTGATATAATTTCCACCCCATTTGTCCAAATCTTCTGAAACTTGGTAAACATGCCTCATTTCTCATGGGGAACAAAAAAGCCTCAAGGACCCATACTTCTGCCATTATGGATTTTCCTGTACAGTGAAAAGTTTGGAAAAACTACAAAACTCTTCTTCTCCTGAACCTTAGCTCCAATTGACTTGGAATTTGGTACAATTGTGTAGAATTGATGTCTTTCCTTTTTACTTAGCAAAAATGAATACAATACAAAATGGCTGAAATGGAAGTGTTTATGTAAATGTACACACAAATGATGATCAAAAATGTAAAAAATCCCATTGATTTACAATGGCTGAGCAAAAGTGCCCCCTCTACTGGATAAATACGGTCTACATGTAAAATCCCATTCACTTACATTTGCTGAGCAAAGAGGCTCCCTCTACTGGAGTAACTGTCTACCACATGCAGCTCTCCTGGAGCCATCTCTCTAATGGAGCATTTCAGTCTCCTAGTGGGTGGAGCTCCAGACTTAGAAGCCAGATGACATTTAGCTTGTGTCTGCACGAAGGTATGTCAATTGTGTGTTTTAATGCTTTCCAGTTTGAACATTCAAGCGATTTTACACTATTCAACTCGACAAAGGCAAAACAACTAAAATAAATGTTTGCGAGCTGTTTGTGTGACACAGTGAGTGAGCCGCGTCGCGTCTAACGCTCGCACGCCGATGAGAGTTCGCTTTCGCTTCTTGTGTTCGAACGGACAATTTCATACACCAAAATACATGATATATTGGGGTGTCTGCTATGTCTCAAGTGAACAAACAGTTGATAAAGAAATCGGTTATCAATATATTGAATTATGAATTATTGAAGGGGTCAACATTGATGCCGCTGTGATGTCCTGTTAGATTTTTCTCTATCGAAACAGCGTTAACAGCTTAAACAAAAACTGCGTTATTTTTGCCCATACAGATACATTTAATACATCGTCACAAACTATGAAAGTTGTACGTTTTCAGAAACGTATAACACAAACATGAAACATATGTTTGTAGGGATGGTAGGGATGGGCTGATCGATCCTAACGTATCAAATCGAAGTAGGGATGGGCTGATCGATCCTAACGTATCAAAACTTCCGAGAATGATGTTGTTTTAGGGTTGTCTCTGACAACACGCGATCCGCGAGGCGAGATAATTTTTGCTCGTTTTTCACGAAGGTTTGTCGGTTGTATACAATGTTTGCCTGTTTGAACATTCAAGCGATTTTACACTATTCAACTCAACAAATGTGAAAACAACTCAAATACATGTTTGCGAGCAGATTGTGTGACACAGCGAGCCGCGTCGCGTCTAACGCTCGCACTACGATGAGAGTTCGCTTTCACTGCTGCTTGCGTCTGAACGGATAATTTCATACAACAAACTGTCAAAATATATGATATTTTGAGGAGGCTGTTATGTCTCAAGTGAACAAACAGTTGAGAAAGAAATCTGGTATAATTATATTGAATTCTGGCATTATTGCAGGTGACGTCCTGCTATATTTTTCTCTCGAAACAGCGGAAACAACTTAAATAAACTACTGCGTCATTTTTGCCCATACAGAAACATGCGAGACATCATTACGAACTATGAAATGTGTACCTTTATTTGTGTACACTTACAATAACAACAAAACCTTGTGCTTTTGTAAAATAAAGAAAATAAACCGGTTGCGCCGTCTCTGTCTTGGCGATAATTTTTCTGAAACACGTCACAAAATTCAAGTGAACCAAATCAACCATTCACGCAGTCTGTATTTTATCATCTCACACCCATAATCTCTGAAATGAATACAGATACAACAAGCACGGCACAGAACGAAAATAATGATACTTCACAGTTCTCAAAAGATTAAACTGAACTGTGCCTTGAATATCGTATCATGCGATAAAAGCCTCTTAAAGAGACAGTAACAATTTAGCCTTCGCCCTGAGCATTGACATCCCAAGTAATTGAAAAGTACAAATGGTATTATTTTAAGTTTTTTTTTTATTTCTCTCTTACATTGTAAAATGCCACGTTTTTGAATGGCATGTAAAATGTAAAAACAATCACTCAATCTCCATTTTTTTCACTGGATCTGTTGCTATTTTAATGATTTAAAAAACAAAGCACTGACCATTTAAAGTGTGAGCTTGTACATTTTGAAATAGTTATAAACAGTCACAGCTATGCAGTGTTATTATGTGCCTAGATATTCTTTCAAATAAAATTAGTTTACCCCAAATATATATTTCTCTCATCATTTACTCACCCTCTTTCTATCCCAGATGTGTATTTCTTTCTTTCTCAGCCCTGTTGGTGCTTTCAATGCACTTGAATGGTGATCAGAACTCAGAAGGTACAAAAATCACATAAATGCAACATAAAAGTAACCCATAACACTCCAGTGGTTTAATCCAAACCAAGAATGGCCCATATTCGCCCATAGGTGGTGCTACAGGCCACGGCCAAAAAAAATATTTTCAAAGTGATATAATTTCCACCCCATTTGTCCAAATCTTCTGAAACTTTGTAAACATGCCTCTTTTCTCATGGGGAACAAAATAGCCTCATGGACCCATACTTCTGCCATTATGGATTTTCCTGTACAGTGAAATTTTGGAAAACCTACAAAACTCTTCTTCTCCTGAACCGTAGCTCCAATTGACTTGAAATTTGGTACACATGTGTAGAATTGAAGTCTTTGATAAAGTTACTTAGGAAAAATGAATATGATACAAAATGGCTGAAAGGGGCGTGTTTACATAAATGTCCAAATTTTAACAATATATACGTGTCAATAAATCAAATGTAATTTTGACTGATGGTTTTTCAAACCTAACATGCTTCAAGATGACATCACTCTGATGTACTGCGCAAAGAATGGCCAACATTCGCCCTTAGGGGGCGCTACAGGCCACGCCGAAATTCCCATTTTCTGGTCAAAAATTTTCTAATTTGGTACATTGATACTACAGGCCAACAGGAACCCACAAACCAAGAATGGTCCACATTCGCCCTTAGGGGGCGCAACAGGCCACTCCCAAAAGTGTCATTTTCTGGTCAAAAATTTTCTAATTTGGTACATTGATACTACAGGCCAACAGGAACCCACAAACCAAGAATGGCCCACATTTGTCCATAGGGGGCGCTACAAGAAATGCCAAAATTCCCATTTTCCGGTCAAAAATGTTCTAATTTGGTACATTGATACTACAGCCCAACAGGAACCCACAAATCAAGAATGGCCCACATTCACCTTTAGGGGGTGCTAGAGACCACGCCCAAATGTCCAATTTTCAAACTGATGGCATTTTCACCCAATTTGTCAAATTCGTCTGAAACTTAATGTACATACCTCATTTCTCATTGGAAACAAAAAAGCCTCAAGGATCCATAAGGTCCGGTATGATGGATTTTCCTGTACACTGAAAATGTTTCGTTTAGGATTCAGACAGAAATACATGTTTTTTGGATTCATCCATTGAGCGGGTTTAACCCCAACTCTCTACTGATCAATATTAAAGGATTTGCTATGTTGAGGAGGAATCGCATTGCTGCTTGTAGCCTGAATTTATTTTTGTATGACTTTCTTTCCTTTATTTATTATTTTCTCTTTTTATTTATTATTTTCTCTTTTTATTTTTTATTCTTTAAAAAAAATTTATTCTTTCATTTGTTTTTGTTTTATTATATATTTATGCATTCATTTATTTTTATATTTATATATTCCTACATGTATTTATTTCTATATTTAAATATTCCCAAATTTATTATTTTTGTATTTATTCTTACATTTCTGTATCTTGTATAATAATTATGTGGGCGGGTCCTGCTTACCATTGGCTTATTGTAGATTGAAGCGTGTGCTCGATTACTCTTGACTTGTTTTGATGTGACGTTAGGTCATAGCCATATCGCGTGTAAACTAAAGCTATTTGTGGGGCTAAAAACATAAGAGCTTAAGTCAATCCAAGATGTATTGGTTATACTACAATCACAAAATAAATGGGGAGCTGTTTCTTCAACAAAACCTCAAAATGAGCAAGTTTCATAAATTATATGATTTAACCTTGTCCTTTTCTTTTTTTCTGTGTGTATAACTTCATATTTTGATGTCTGCAAATCCATAATATCAAAATGTGTTTTTGTTATATCTGTTGTTATGATTGTTCATTGTAAAAGATACAACCATGCTTCATTTCCCTGATCGTTTATGTATGTATACATCTGCAATAAAAAAATAAAAATAAATCTATAGCTGACTCTTCACATATATCTAGAGTCGATATATCACACATCAAATGACTGTTTCATTTAGAGTAGTGGTGCTTACTGATGTTTTAGGAAAGCTGTATGCTGGCATGAATGTCGTAGCACATCCTGGATTGTTAAACTCTCTGCAAAACGTTTCCCTGTGTGATGTGATTTAAATGTTTATGGCAGTAAGCTCCACTAGGAGGCACTACTGGCTTTTGTATTCTTTAGCTCTGCTTGTTTTACGGCAGTTGGAAAGTTGTAATGTGGTTGACAAATACATGAGCGACACTGTTCTCTGTTCTTGACAATATCCCGTTAATAAACCGTTGAAGACTACTTTCAGGAATCCGTGAATTCATGACATGGTGTCAGAAGTGAGATCTTTCGCCCTGTGAACAAGATTGAAGCAACGAGATGGCTAAGTTTCAGTCTCCCGAATCGTTTGACTTCACCCAGCCTTCGGCGTGGCCGATCTGGAGACAGCGTTTTTCCCGCTTTCGGATAGCAACTAAACTAAACCAAGAAGACGACGATATACAAGTGAATACGCTGTTATACGCAATGGGTAAAGAGTCGGAACCTATCTTTAGCACCTTTACATTTCCGGACGATGTTCAACACTATTATGAATTACACATTTTGTGCCAAAGCTGAATACAATACATGAACGTGCTTGTTTTCATAGACGCTCACAGCTGCATGGGGAGAGCATGGAGGTGTTTGTCAGAGAGCTTTATAAGCTTGCAGAGCACTGTTATTTTGGAGCAACTAAAGACGAACAGATAAGGGACCGCATTGTAATCGGCATCACAGATGGAGAAGTGTCGCAAAAGTTACAACTCAAAGCGGACTTGACATTGGAAAAGGAAATCAGTATTGCGCAACAGTCGGAGCTTATTAAAGCACAAAACGGCAGCGCCAGAGCAACAAATGTTGAGGTGAGTGCCGTTAATGCACGCAAGTACAAGCAGCCTAGGCAGTACGACAAAAGGTATGCCAAAAACAAAGATGAACATTACAAGAATGTGACACATCAAACAAGGAAAATGTGCACAAGATGTGGGAGACAGCATGATTACGGTGCATGTCTGGCTACAGGTAAACGCTGCCGCAAATGCAATAAAACGGGACATTTTGAAGCACTGTGTAAAACTAAGAATGTAAATGCAATTAAAACTACTGACGGTGACAGTGATGAGGGCAGTGCATGGTTTCTCGGGGCTGTTGCTGATGGCAGTGAAGGTGATGAGGACAAATGGTATGAAGACCTACAAATCAATGGCACAACTGTTATGTTTCCGAATTGATACAGGTGCGGATGTAACGGTGATTCACGAGGAAACATATTCATCCCTGCAACAGCGCCCTCTCCTGGTGATGACAAAATCAACCTTCACACGCCCAGGTGGAAAGCTCGTGTGTAAAGGCAAGTTTATGACACACTGTGAAAAACATGGACAGATTTTCCCATTTTGGATTTATGTAATGTCAGGCCCCTTCAAAACAAACTTACTTGGACGGAAAACTGCAATCAAAATGGGACTAGTGCGCAGAGTAAATGGACTCGAGTCATACGATGATGTATTTGGGAACATTGGACTGCTAAATTGTGAGCCAGTCAAAATAGAGCTTAGGCCGGATGCCAAGCCATACAGTATTGTAACCCCATTTCCAATCCTACCTCAAGTGGAAGAGGAACTGAAGCGAATGCAGTCTCTTGGCATCATAGAAGAAGTAAAGGAAGCCACAGACTGATGTGCTCCTATGGTGCCAGTGATTAAAAAGAACAAGAAACCTCGGATCTGTGTGGATCTTACCAAACTGAATAAAGCTGTGAAAAGAGAAAGGTTCATCTTGCCCACGCTTGAGGATATTGCACCAAAACTGTCAGGCGCAACGGTGTTCTCTACAGTGCACGCATCAAGTGGGTTTTGGCAGATCCCACTCGATGAGAGCAGCAGGAAACTTACAACCTTTATTACTCCAGTGGGCCGCTTCTGTTTCCGTCGCCTTCCTTTCGGCATTACATCTGCACCGGAAATATTTCAGCAGAAAATGAGCTCACTTCTGAGGGATCACACCGGCACAGAAGTTGTCATGGATGACATTCTGATCTTTGGCAAGGACAAGGAAGACCACAACCAGAACCTACAAGCTGTGATGAAAACAATTAAAGCTTCAGGACTGAAAATAAACAAGGACAAATGTCAATTCAGGAAACCTGAGATTCACTATTTTGGACACATCATTGGGAAGAATGGCATTAAACCAGACACTGAGAAAGTCAGAGCCATTGCGGAACTCCCCAGCCCAACGAACATAACGGAACTGCGTCAAAGGATTGGAATGATAAACTACTTGGGAAAATTCCTTCCTGATCTCTCCACTGTCACGCACCCTATAAACAGCCTATTGAAGAGCGACACAGTGTGGACATGGGGAGAAGCACAAGAGGAAGTCTTCAAAAAAGTAAAAGGCATGCTAACCTCAGCACCTGTACTGGCATATTATGACACAAAAAAGTCAACAGTGGTAAGTGCAGATGCAAGTAGTTATGGCCTAGGCGGAGCACTTTACCAAGAACACAGTGATGGACTCCGACCGGTTGCCTTTTGTTCGAGGACACTGACAGAGACTGAGCGTAGGTACTCCCAGATAGAAAAGGAATGCCTTGCCAGTGTGTGGGCGTGCAAGCGTTTCAGGAGGTACTTACAAGGTATGGACAGGTTTGTGCTTGAGACCGACCACAAACCTCTGGTTCCAATTATCAACAGCTACGACCTGGATAAAGCACCTGTTAGGTGTCAGAGGTTATTGATGCATCTAATGAAGTTTAATGCAGAAGCTGTTCATGTACCAGGAAAACAGCTCGTTGTCGCTGACACCCTATCTCGCAACCCCCTGCAGGGCGGTACTGTGTCAGACACAGAGCATGATGTCAAAGCTTATGTTCAGGCAGTGATTGGAACTAGATCAATCACCAAAGATAGACTAAATGCAATAAGAGAAGCTACAAGCAATGACAACACTCTTCAAACGGTGATTCATTACACAAGTAATGGCTGGCCCTCAGATTTGTCCTGCCTGCCACACAACCTGCTCAAGTACCACGCCGCCAGAGCTCACCTGTCTGAAGTCAATGGACTCTTGCTGCACGATGACCGCATGTTATTCCTCTTTCAATGCAAAAGACTGTGCTGTCACAAATACATGCGGGTCACCAGGGACTCACGAAGTGCCGGAAAAGGGCTAACATTTCAGTGTGGTGGCCAGGTGTCGGGAGAGACATTTCTGAGCTTATAAAAGCATGTGAGTTTTGCATCAAGAATAAACCAACTCAAAGAAAAGAGCCACTGATCACCACACCACTGCCATTAGGAGCTTGGCAGAAGATAGCCGCTGATTTATTTGAGCTTGAAGGTAAACAGTATTTGGTAGCTACAGACTATTACTCACGCTACATTGAGATTTCTTATTTACCTTCCACAAGCAGCAATCAAGTCATCACTCGCCTGAAATGCATGTTCGCCAGGTGGGGAATCCCGTTTGAGCTAGTTACAGATAATGGCCCTCAGTTCGCTTCAGCGGAGTTTCGCCAATTCAGTGAGGACTACAACTTTGAGCACACAACGTCAAGCCCTCACTACCCTCAAGCGAATGGAGCTGCTGAGAGGAGTGTAGCCATTGCAAAGAGAATCCTTCGACAACCGGATCCACAACTAGCCTTGCTGAGTTACAGAGCCACAACTATCACCGCTACAGGCCAGAGCCCAGTTCAACTGATGATCGGACGAGAAATCAGAACCACAGTTCCTGTGTTGCTACAGCAGCTGAGCCTGACTGCAGTTGACCATCAGGCGGTAAGATCTAAGGACCAACAATCCAAAGCAGCCTACCGCTACTTCTACAACAAGCGCCACTCAACACGACCTCTGCTTACACTTCAGCTTGGCCAGAGGGTTAATGTCAAATTGGATAGGGAGAAGGGCTGGAAAACCCCAGCAAAAGTTATCGCAAAAGCTCAAGAGCCCAGGTCCTATCTAATTCAAACCGACCAAGGGACTGTTGCCCGTAGGAACAGGAGGCATTTGCAAGAAGTGCCTGAGCCAGTATCTGAAAGTGCTGGACAAGAGACTAATAATGACTGTGACTTTGCCACCCAAGGTGACACAGACATCCCTTTCACTGCTACTGACTCACCTGTGTCCTGTATTCCAACTATTTCCCCGAGTTTGGGCGCCTCTCCAAAGAGAGCCTTAGCTGGGAGAGCTATTAGACCACCCGCCAGGTTTAAGGACTATGTTTAAGATGGAAATGTCCTTTTCTGGTCGTGTGGTGTGTTACAGTACTGACTTCTTGTTCTTATATTATTATGGAAGTTACAGTGACAGTTAAATTGAAAAAAAAAAAAGAATTTTGTTCAAGACTTTGCTGATCTGAATATATTGATATACAGCTATGATAAAGGTACTTACAATATTTTGTATAAAGGCTTAATTGGTTGTTAAAACAAAATTAATAGAAATGTAATACTGCTAATTGGAATTTACTTAAGAGGGAAGATGTGATGTGATTTAAATGTTTATGGCAGTAAGCTCCACTAGGAGGCGCTACTGGCTTTTGTATTCTTTAGCTCTGTTGTTTTATGGCAGTTGGAAAGTTGTAATGTGGTTGACAAATACATGAGCGACACTGTTCTCTGTTCTTGACAATATCCCGTTAATAAACCGTTGAAGACTACTTTCAGGAATCCGTGAATTCATGACACCCTGCATATTCAAAATCTGTGCGAGTCAAAGGGTGCTAAGGTGGGACGTCCATCTGCTTCCGATAAGTACTAGCAGAGCCATATATATATCTATATGGCTCTGAGTACTAGTGAGCTCTCATCCAATGATGCACTGGAGCTCTGCAAGGACCGCCTCCCTCATTTCCATGTTGCACACAGAAAAGTACAAATAAATACATATATATGGGAATATATAAATATGGAAATAAATATATGTGGGAATAAATAAATATAAAAAATGAATTAACACATAAATAAAAAAATATGCAAAATAAATGAATAAATAATTAAAAGCTAAAAAGAATAAAAATAAATATAGAAAATAATAAAGGAATAAAGTCATACAATAATAAATTCAGGAATAAATTTAAGTAAAAAGTAATTATATTTGTTTTATCAAGACATTTATTCCTTTTATTTATTTTTTTATTATTACATTTATTCATTTATTATTTATGCAGGTTTGGGCCTCCATAGACTTGACATTCAAGATCCGACCAACACATCATCATCACAGATAGAAAGAGGTAAGCAATAATAGTTTAATAACAGTGAAATAACAGTGAAATAATATTCATGTTGAATAGTGCTGAATAGTGTTACAAAACAAAACAAGAAAGCTAAACTGTTAATTCAGCCAACCTTAAGGATAAGTACGGTTATAAAGATAACTAGTTTAATGTATGTTAAACTTTATCAGTTGCTGTCAACCTTAAAGCATTTTTAGCATCGATTTAGCTAGCTATAGCCATACATCCAAACAATTTCTAATGTTACATAGGTCCCAGTTTATATCTCTATGTCACCGCGCACAGAAACGTTAATTTAACATTTACACAAGCATGTACCACTACAAGTTAGCCGATTTTGTTTGTTGGTTTGTTTGCTAAACGGTAACCTTCCTGTCAGAGTCCCATTCATAGCGCTGCAGCATTCATCAGTCATTTTGGAGGAGGACACATGTGGTGGGCATGTTGAACAAGGCTCTGTGGCAGAAGGACGCTGAGAGGATGACAGCACCAGCTCGGTCTTCTTGCAGTCCAAGACGGAGCAACTTTCTGCTCTTAAATTTATTCTGTGAACTGTCAAGTCGAGTTGCCGGTGTTCTGATAATCTGACGGAACAACGAAGGGCGTGCAGGTTGCCTCGATTGATCTTCGACGGAGATGAGACCAAGTATGAGCTTTGGGAGACCAAAATGTTTGGACATTTTCATTTATCAGGGCTAAAGAACACGGTGCTTAAAGAACCAGAGTCAGAAGCTGAGACAGCGGCAGATGCGGAGAAAAACGCTGACGCATATGCAGAGTTGATTTTACTACTGGATGACAAAAGCCTCTCATTAGTTATGAGGGATGCACCCAACGATGGAAGAAAAGCTCTGGGAATATTGAGAGAGTATTATGCAGGGAGGGGAAAGCCCCATATAATCAACTTGTACACCACGTTGACATCGCTTCTGAAGGCAAACGATGAAAGTGTAATGGACTACACTCACCTAAAGGATTATTAGGAACACCATACTAATACTGTGTTTGACCCCCTTTCGCCTTCAGAACTGCCTTAATTCTACGTGGCATTGATTCAACAAGGTGCTGAAAGCATTCTTTAGAAATGTTGGCCCATATTGATAGGATAGCATCTTGCAGTTGATGGAGATGTGTTGGATGCACATCCAGGGCGAAGCTCCCGTTCCACCACATCCCAAATATGCTCTATTGGGTTGAGATCTGGTGACTGTAGGGGCCATTTTAGTACAGTGAACTCATTGTCATGTTCAAGAAACCAATTTGAAATGATTCGAGCTTTGTGACATGGTGCATTATCCTGCTGGAAGTAGCCATCAGAGGATGGGTACATGGTGGCCATAAAGGGATGGACATGGTCAGAAACAATGCTCAGGTAGGCCGTGGCATTTAAACGATGCCCAATTGGTACTAAGGGGCCTAAAGTGTGCCAAGAAAACATCCCCCACACCATTACACCACCACCACCAGCCTGCGCAGTGGTAACAAGGCATGATGGATCCATGTTCTCATTCTGTTTACGCCAAATTCTGACTCTACCATCTGAATGTCTCAACAGAAATCGAGACTCATCAGACCAGGCAACATTTTTCCAGTCTTCAACTGTCCAATTTTGGTGAGCTCTTGCATTTGGTGAGCCTCTTTTTCCTATTTGTAGTGGAGATGAGTGGTACCCGGTGGGGTCTTCTGCTGTTGTAGCCCATCCGCCTCAAGGTTGTGTGTGTTGTGGCTTCACAAATGCTTTGCTGCATACCTCGGTTGTAACGAGTGGTTATTTCAGGCAAAGTTGCTCTTCTATCAGCTTGAATCTGTCGGCCCATTCTCCTCTGACCTCTAGCATCAACAAGGCATCTTCGCCCACAGGACTGCCGCATACTGAATGTTTTTCCCTTTTCACACTATTCTTTGTAAACCCTAGAAATGGTTGTGCGTGAAAATCCCAGTAACTGAGCAGATTGTGAAATACTCAGACCGGCCCGTCTGGCACCAACAACCATGCCACGCTCAGAATTGCTTAAATCACCTTTCTTTCCCATTCTGACATTCAGTTTGGAGTTCAGGAGATTGTCTTGACCAGGACCACACCCCTAAATGCATTGAAACAACTGCCATGTGATTGGTTGATTAGATAATTGCATTAATGAGAAATTGAACAGGTGTTCCTAATAATCCTTTAGGTGAGTGTATATTATCAGAGTAGAAACCGCCATCACAGCACTGCGGAACGCGGGTGAAACGTTAGGAGACGGACTGCTAGTGGCTATGGTCTTAAAGGGATTGCCTGAGAGTTTTAAGCCATTTGCAATACATGTGGCTCACACAGACGATAAAATCATATTTGCAGAATTCAAGACTAAGCTACGTAATTTTGAAGAGACAGAAAAGATAAAAGCAGCTGAGTCGAGCAACAGTGTGATGAAGACTCAAGGGAAAGCCGGACGGCGGCCCGCCAAGACGAACGCACGTGGCTGGACCAAGAATGACACAGAGATGGTGCGTTTCAAGTGTGGCACCAAAGGCCACAGAGCGGAAACATGGTGTAGTCGACAGAAAACATGGTGTAGTCACTGCAGAAATGACACACACAAAGACGCCACATGTAGGCATAAGGACAAAAAGGATTGTGCGAGTAAAGCCTCAGAAGAAGCAGAGGATTACGTGTTCAAGATGAGAGACAGCGAAGGGGAAATGCTGAGGTTTCCCTCATCGACAGCAGAGGACAGCGACGCAAGGCGGTGCTGAAAGACGCTTTGTTCGTACCGTCGTACCCCCAGAGCATCTTCTCAGTGAAGGCAGCCACCACAAGTGGGGCTACGGTTGTCTTTAAAGAAGATAAAGACTCCCTGATAACCAGAGACGGTACCAGATTTAACATTCATGTATATGGTAGGCTGTATTATTTGCATACTATAATAATAATAATAATAATAATAAAACCTTTATTTAACCAGGTAAGCACATTGAGAACACTTTCTCATTTACAATGGCGACCTGGCCAAAAAAGCGTCGAGGTACAAAAACATAAGTTACACATATAATTACAAGACATAGTACTCAATAAACATAGATGATTAATATACTGATCCATAAATCATGTACACAGATCAGGTTAGCATGTACAGTGGTCCGACAATAAATTTGCTAACAATAATTTAAAAGTGATTAACGGGACAATGGATTCAAGCTTCAAAGATTTTTGAAGTGTATTCCAATCATTAGCAGCAGAGAACTGGAAGGAGAGGCGTCCAAAAGAAGTACGAGCTTTAGTAGCCACCAAGGTGACATACCTGCTTGAACGAAGGTTAATAGAGGGATTGTTCTGGAAATTAATGATCTTAGATAGGGTGGGGTGTTACACAATAAGCATTTATAAATAAAAAGATACCAATGTTTTTGACGCCGGGTATGTAATGAAGGCCATCCGATTAAACTGTAAAGGTTGCAATGGTGAGTGTTATATGGAGCATTGGTGACAAAACGGATGACACTATGATATACAACATCCAATTTCCTAAGGAGAGAATTTGAAGCGATTCTGTAAATAACATCACCAAAATCAGTAATTGGAAGGATAGTCATTTTCACAAGGGAGAGTTTGGCTGGGAAAGTGAAGGAGGCTTTATTACGAAATAAGAAGCCAATCCTAGATTTGATTTTAGTTTGAAGCTGATTGATGTGGGTCTGGAAAGAGAGTGAAGAGTCTAACCATACCCCTAGGTATTTATAGGTATCTACCTGCTCTATTGCAAACCCATCTAGTGTCATGATACTTTTTGAGCAGTCAAATACAGTGTGAGATCGATTAAAAAACATAAATTTCTGAATACTGAAGCTGAGTCTAATGATAAGTGTAATGCATGTCACGACATACAAACATCGCATGAGATATTAGGCCACTGTAACTATGACAATGTTCTTAAGTTGCAAAATGTTGTCGAAGGTATGCAAATCAAGGACAAAACAGGCCGACCCGAACAAGAGTGTGAGGTATGTATTCAGGGAAAGTTTGCCCAAACCAGAAATAGGGACCCTGATATAAGAGCAAAAGCTTCCTTACAGATGGTACACACAGACCTCGCAGGTCCAATAGCCACAGAGTCGATAGATGGGTACAAATATGTGCAGTCATTTACTGACGATTACTCAAGCGCAGTGTTTATATATTTTCTAAAGAAGAAAAGTGATACAGTACAGGCTACGGAAAAGTTCCTAGCAGATGTATCCCCTTATGGGAAAGTGAGGTGTATCAGATCTGACAACGGAACAGAGTTTACGTGCGGTGATTTCCAAGCACTGTTGAGGAAAAACAAGATTAGGCATGAAACGTCAGCTCTGTATTCGCCACATCAGAACGGAACTGCAGAGAGGGGTTGGCGTACTCTTTTTGAGATGGGTAGATGCATGATAATTGAAAGTGTACTACCAAAGCAGCTATGGAACTACGCAGTACAAACAGCAGCAATGGTACGCAACAGGTGTTTTAACAGGCGTACAGGGCGGACTCCTTATGAGTTGCTAACCGACAATAAGCCTTATGTATCTAAGATGCACAAGTTTGGGTCTGTGTGCTACACGTACAAACAGGACAAGGGAAAACTTGATTCCAGATGTGACCAGGGGTGTTTTGTAGGTTATGACAAGAACAGCCCGGAGTATTTGGTGTATCATCCAGATACGAATAAAGTACAGAAACACAGGCTAGTGAAGTTTGTGAGCAAGGCAGCTGTGGAAAAACAGACACAGACAGGTGAGCCAGATCTAAGCGATGACTATGACAGTGTGCGACCCAGGACTAGTGAGATCACAGAGAGTAGGTGTGCAGAAAATGCTTCAGAGCAAAGTGTGCGGAGTAGAAGTGTACATAGTGATAGTCCAAGTGCAGTAACGAGGTTTAGTGATCATAATCAAACACAACCGAGTGTGACATGTGGTGAACCGGAGATTAAGAGGTATCCGACTAGAGAAAAAAAAACACCGAGCTACTTAGATGACTTCGTAACTGAAGATAGTGATAGTGATGAGGGTCATATCACGGTAGACTACTGCTGCAGAGTGGTGTGTGGCATTCCACAGACTTTTGAGGGAGCAATGGAGTCAGCTAACTCAAAAGAATGGATAAAAGCCATGGATGAGAAAATTCAGTCTTTAAATGAGAACAAAACCTTTACCCCGACAACACTGCCAATAGGCAAGGAAACAGTGGGGGGTAGATGGGTTTATTCTATCAAGACTGATGTAGATGGAAAAGACAAATACAAAGCACGATTTGTGGCTAAGGGTTACAGCCAGAGAAAGAGAGTAGACTATGAGGAGACGTTTTCACCCACGGCAGATTTGACAAGTGTAAGGGTGGTGTTACAGAAAGCAGTACAGGAAAATTTACTTCTGCACCAAATGGACGTGAAAACAGCGTATTTGCACGCGCCCATAGACTGTGAGATCTACCTCAATCCACCAGAGGGTTATCAAGAGAAAGAGGGTATAGTTTATAAGCTAGAGAAATCACTTTATGGCCTTAAACAATCCGGGCGAAATTGGAATAGAGTTTTGCACGATTGTCTAACTGAGGACGGGTTTACACAAAACCAAGCCGATCACTGTGTTTATGCCAAAGAGTCAAAAGAAGGGAAGGTGATCATAATCATATGGGTCAATGACTTGATCATTGCAGCAAGCAATAAAGAGAGATTGAAAAAGGTGAAAGAGATGCTTGCAGAAAAGTTTAAAATGAAAGATCTGGGCAAACTCAAGCATTTTCTGGGTATCGATTTCAGTCAGTCAGATGGATGTGTAAAGATGTCACAGGAAAAGTACACTAACAGCGTTTTAATATGCAAGACTGTGGGACCAGAGAAACACCCTGTGAGCAAAAGTTAGAGTATACTAAGGATGCAGTTAAGATGGAAGATGTCAGGGTGTATAGGGAGGCTGTGGGAAGTCTTATATACCTGGCTACTTGCACCAGACCAGATTTAAGCTTTGTAGTGAGCAGGTTATCACAGTATTTTGCTGAGCCTACAGAGGAGCAGTGGGTCACTGTGAAGCATGTACTTCGGTATCTCAAATGTACAGCAGAGAAAGGGTTAAGTTTAAGGAGAAACGACACTGAATAGCTAGGCATACAGGCCTACAGTGATGCCGACTGGGCGGCTGATACCAGTGACAGACGCAGTACCACGGGATACTGTGTGAGCCTTAGTCAGACAGCTCCCTGGTCTCGTGGAAGACTAGGAAGCAGCCTACTGTTGCGTTGTCAACATGCGAGGCAGAATATATGGCACTGGCTTCAACCATACAGGAGTGTCTATACCTAGAGCAGTTACTGGGAGGTATAGATAACTACAAGTACACACAAACTATAGTACATGAGGACAATCAGGGAACAATCGCTCTCGCCAAAAACCCTATAAACAGACGGAGACGTAAGCATATCGACATAAAGTACCACTTTATCAGGTCTGCTGTGAATGAGGGAAGAGTGACTTTGATGTATTGTTCTACTGATAACATGATTGCTGATGTAATGACCAAACCTGTGAATAAGTTGAAACTGAAGAGATTTGCAGGTGCTTTTTTTGGAGATTGATATGTTTATGACAAAGGTCCACATTCATTCTGTTTTTGTTTTTTTTTTTGCTTTAAGTATAGCAACCTGAGTACAAGTGGGGGTGTTAAAGTATGTTCACTATGTCCTCAGTTGTATATTGTGTAGTGTAATGCATATGTTTATGTCACAAGAGGGCACTAAAGTGCAAGCTATGGAGGACGCGTTTGCATCATTATGTTTGTCCAAGTTGATTTACCGTAGTTAAAAAAATATATGTTACTCTATGCTGTTCGACCATGAGAATGATGTGTCTGCAGTTGAAAATAAATATGCCAAGAACGGCTAAAGATGACTCATCTCTATCGTCCACTCTTTTCCTCTGAATGCAATGCTAGCTGAACCATAACTCAACAACCTTGCCTTTAAAATCACGAGTTTGGGTGAGAAAAGTAAGTAAAATCTTGCTGAATAATAAAACAATTATATATAGTATTTTATGGTAAATACAAATATACGTGTAGGTTTGTGCATTAAGCCTAGCAGAGTAAATATAGCATTGTTGTTATGATTAGCTGAGTTTCTAACAGCACCTATAGGCTTACTCTGCAAATTATTTAACACTGAGTTATGTTAAAGGTTCACTAACTATATTTTTTGATCTTTTAGCTGTCACACATTGTTCTCCCCCACACTTCTGAATCATTTGTTGAAACCAGAGCAGAACAAATAGAACTTGTTAAAGAAAGGGCAATTGAAAATATACTGAAATCCCAGAAAAAGCAACAGGAGGCCTAAATAAAACGCTTGCAAAAAAATAAAAAATAAAAATACAAGAACATCACTTTCAATGTTGGTAACAAGGTTTTACTCTTTAATGCACAAAAAAATTATGGAAGGGAGGGTAGACTCCAGCCAGACTTTTCTGGGCCCTTCTCTGTTTCCACTATCAGAGGGAAGACGGTTGTACTAAAAAATCAGGAAGGACTTATTTTGAAAACCACATACAATTTAAACTTTTGTAAAACCATACAAGTGTAACGTTTGGTGCCCAAGGAGTCAAGAGGAGATGCAGGAGTAGAAACTTTAAATCCTTTCATCATAATAACAGGAGTGGAACAAACACTGGAGTGGAACATACGCTGGAGTGACATCAAACATAACCATTCAAGGACTGACAACTACTGACAAAACTAGAGGGTATATATATATATATACACTTGGAACTTAATGAGGGAATGACATACAGGGGGGGATAACAAGGAAGTGATCAGGGCAGTGACCTAGTGCAGGAGAGAACTTCAAAATAAGAGCCCTTGAATGTTGTGAAGACAGACAGTGCAAGGCCAACTTGAGTTGCATGTTGACCAGGTGAGACTGGATGAGAAGTACAGTGAATTGGAAAGGTATGTCACATTCAGTGAAAGGGAAAGCCGTAGAGTTGGAAGTTGAATTGGTGATACTTGATAAGTCCAAAACAGTGGAATGGGAGGTAGGTCAACCTTTTAAGAAAGAAGAAAATGTACCTTAGAAATGGAGAGAGAGAGAGGTAATAAAAAGACAATTTGATCAATTTAAGAGTGCACCAAATAATTTCATGGTTGTTTTACTGACCAGTACAGTGAAAAAATTACTTGGCACACCTTTAAGAAAACGAATCACTGTCACTAATGTAGTAATCATGGCTGACAGTGAGTAGAGCAATTCTACAGTGACACTGGTAACCTACAAAAACTCTTTTTGTGTGATACTCCACCCACACTTTGTAAGGGATAATGTACGGGCCCGTTGGGGGTTTATTATGTGATAACAAACTGCTGTCTGTGCATAATCCTGCTTACTACACAGCTACTAACCAAATAAATGAATACATGGATATAAAATATTGATTTGCGTTGAAATTATGTAATTATGTTAGAAGAAATAAATAGCTGAACAGCTTTAAGCCTCAGGTTCGTGTCGGATTTCTTTTTTGTGTTTTTTCTGTAAAAATGTCCATCTGACTCTTAATTATTCAGTATTTTACAAGACTACTTGCAAATAAACAAATACATGTTCATGAAACGTTGATCTGCATTGAAATTATGTGAGAACAAATATGTAGTTGAACTGCTTGTATCCACCTCTGAGTTTTGTTGAATTTTATGAAAATGACCATCTAACTTTTTGAGTCTGTTAAAAGTCTACTTGCCAAATTAATTAATAAATGCACATGAAACATTAATTTGAGATGAAAATATTTTATTAGCTTACTTGTAGAGAATGCAAAGCTCCGAGATGCAGTAAAGATGGCGTGCAGTACCCGGGTGACCGGTCTGATATGTCTTTCTCAGGCTGTTACAACATATCAGACCAGTAGATTGACATTGACCAATCAGAATTGAGGATTCCAGACAGCCATGTAATAATAGGTGTTAGTATAAGTCCAAGACCACTTTCATATTGGTCAGTGAAACCTTAAAAATTACTGAGGCAAAAAAATGATTGCATCTTTAAGATTTACTTTTCATAAGCAGTAAAATCATTTATAGGTGTCTATCATAATTTACCTGTGCTCTCAAATATAAAATATTTGCTTTAAAAGGTTACATTTTTAAACATGCAAAGTCACAATCTGATGCTTGCAACTTAGAATACAGATAGTTTACAACATGAGCAATGGATGAATGGGAGCAGCTGTGGAGTCTTAGTTTTAAAAGTAGGGAAACAAAGTATTTAAAAATCAGCAAAGATTTGGTGTATATTATGTATAATAATGTTCTTGCTTAACTTTTTTTTTTTGTTGGTTTGCAGAGGATTACCTAAAGGAATAGCTGTCAATGTCCTGACAGATCCAAAATCTGAGGAAATGTCCAGAAACTGTATAGCATACACATTAATTGTGCATATTGGTAAGTTTATTTGCCGTAAAATTCACATTCGCCTTTTAAAGTAATTTCTGGTGATGGTCTGTAGAAGTCCTTTTTGTATTCTTCATCAGCATAAACTTGGCATTGCTAATGTTTCTTTATTATCAAGGTTCCATAACCAAGCACAATGTATTGATAAAGTGGATCGTAGTGATAAAGTATTTTTGGTAAATACCCCTCTCTTTATCCCACAAGGTAATGTTAATGCCCTCTGCACAGCCTGTAACAAAATAAACCCATGCAATGATATCTCTGACAGCTTTACCATGGTAAATGATACATAGATTCACCATGTTCACAGTATAAACTTGATTTGATGTATTGTTGATTTAATTCACTTGACTCTTTATAGGTGCAGTGCAATTTGTGTTCAAGGTGGGAACACTTAACCTGATCCTATTCAAATCTCTCTCTATCTTACTATCTCTCTCTCTGCCACTATTTTCAGACACATTCATGTAAACACGGGAACATTGAAACATTCTGGTGTTGAATATGCTTGTGTGGCACACACACAAACCCACGGTAATGACAGTGTAATCCCACAGTAATGAGATTAAAGTAGAGGTCGACCGATTAATCGGCCGGCCGATTAATCGGCCGATTTTTAGCATTTTTTACATAATTGGCATCGGCCAATTTCCAAGTATATCAAGCCGATTATTAGGCAGGCGCATCTGTGGGCAGCCTAGTGTTGTTGTGGAACACGTGTTCGACGCACGCTGCCCCTAGAGTCATTTTCCAGCAGAGTGAGCAGACCTCATCCAGTGCCTATAAGGAAGGAGCTAAGTTCCTTGGAGAAAACAGTAAGGATTAAATTTGTATAACTTATTTATATTTAATTAAAAACTTTTGATATTTTACTGCCAACTTCGAGAAAAACGCGACATGACATTCGGCTACTTTGGATATTGATAGCGTAGTTGAAGTTGCATTATCACAGCAGAAGGGTTGCTATCATGTCACAAAAAGTAAGCAAGAATTTTGCAATTACAGACAGTGAATCTGAGACTTTTATTTGTTCTGTTTGTGTGTCTTATATTTGAGAGGGTTGTCACTCAATGCAGAGAAATAAGTAATAAAAAAGATACCAACGCGCTATATGCTATTGAAGGACTGGCTTTGGTAAGCTCGGACGTTACCGGTTCTGCTGTCAGTACTGGAGAAATTAAGAAAATACATGTATTATTGCTATAAAGAGAAAGTTATTTTATCTCGCCAGCCATTTCTATGTATAATAATTCTATGAAACCATTTGTCTGTGATGCAATTTAGCTATTCGCAGTCAGAGAGAGAGAGAGAGAGAGAGATCTCGCGCACAGCGAGCACAACACAGCCCAGCTAAATGAGTGACAGAACTAAACATTCAAACGTAGCCTGGTTTAGATCTGTGATATTAGTCTGATTTTATTTTATATTTCGCCTTCCAAAGATTATAAAAAGAATATTTATACATAAGCTGCATTCTGTCTAGCACAACATCCTTCCCTTCACAGCGGTGCACTGACATTTCTCCCTAAAACTCAAACTTAACGTCAGAATCAGCACGATCGGTGATTGTTGTAAAATGCTACTGTTGCTAAACTGCGGGACGCGTTTAATAATAAAATAGCGCAAGAGATACCGTTCCCAAGGCGGCGCGCGCTCCGAAACAGACAGCAACGAGACAAGCAAAGTATAGGCTATTTTGGGATTCATGTGCGCATCTAAACGATCAACTATACACAAAAATATGTCTAAACGACCAACTTGGAGATTCACTTAAACACAGTTTTTGTCTTAAATGGACGTAGTTATGGAAATAGTTGGGAGAAAATATGCTGCATCAGGAGTCTATTAGATCTGAATTCGGTCTTAAAGGGGAAGCATCCTAATAAACATGCCGACGATTGAGCCATTACTGCGAATCAAACAACAAAAGGCAAAGAGAAAATCACTTACAGCTCTTGAATGAATAACTTATGCATTAATAAGCATTAATCTATCTATGATAAACTATGCAGTGTTATTTTACAATTGATTACTAGATTATTAGATTTCTTTTTAGACCACACCTGAACAGTAATGTTAGTAGACCTTCCTGAAATTAAATCACTGTGCCTATATAACGTTTATCTTAAAAAGAACCGTTAAGAATACAGTTGAAGTACCGGATCGATAAGCAGTATCGGTAAGATAGTAATACCATTAAAACCTTAACGATACCCATCGCTAGTTATGCCTGTGCTTCTCTTGGATGCTCTGAATATTGGATTACATGTCTGGATTGCCCCTTAATTAAAGCTGCATTTGGATCTCAACCTTCGTGTCTCGGAGCAGTTCGTAACACCTGCTTTGTTTATTTAATATATTTGTTATACATTATTTATATAATATGTTTTTACATTATACATTTTTAATTTAAGTGTCAAGTGTTCAATAAATGTATTTGTTGAGAAATGTTGTCTATCTTAAGTAATTATTTGTGTTACATTTTATCTTACAAATAAAAGGTTCAAATAAGAGGTTAAAAACAAGCACATATCGGCCAAATATCGGCCAAAATAAATCGGCTGCATTAATCGGCCATCGGCCGACCCGGATTTCAAAAGATCGGCATCGCATCGCCTGAAAAAACCAATATCGGTCGACCTCTAGATTAAAGGATTAATATATGTATGATTTTTGTTGTTCATCTGAACACAAATAAAGATTTTTAGCAGAGGTCCATAAATCACATTTAAGCAGGATAATAGTAATCCATATATATGGCTCCAGATGCTTCCATTCGAAAACTTATTCTAAAAATCTTCATTTGTTTTCAGATCAACAACGAAAGTCATACACATCTAGGATGGAATGGAAGTGAGTAAATTATGAGAATTTACATTTTGGGGAGGAATAATCCTTTAAGAATTTGATCAGCTGGTAGTACATTGTACTAAGTATGCACCAAACAGCCAAGACTATGAGTGATGTGATATAAACATTACTCAAAACATTTTCAACCTTCTTTCTACTAGGACCACTCCTATGCATTACCTGCATCTCCCACTGGTCTAAAGACCAGACTCCGTGAAGCCTTGGTTAGGGTGGAGAGTCTGGAGCGAGATATGAGGAATATGAAGGACTGAGAATGGAGGGCAAAGAACACAGTACATGATCTTCTTGAGGCTCTGAAGGTTAAGAATATCATAAATGAAGAGGCGAAAGAGAGGCTAAATTTCTACTCCGGTAAAATGAAAATAAAACTTTTAACTTTATACATATATATATATATATATATATACACACATACCTACATACATACATATATATATATATATGCTCGACGTTGTGGAGGTCGACGCCTCTGAATCTGGTGTGGGAGCTGTGCTCTCACAAAGGCACAGAGCCCCTGCAAAATTATACCCCTGTGCATTTTACTCCCATAAGTTGTCTCCCCCCGAACAAAATTATGATGTTGGAAACCGGGAGTTATTGGCTATCAAGTTAGCCTTAGAGGAATGGCATCATTGGTTGGAGGGTTCTAGGTACCCTTTTGTTGTACTTACCGATCACAAGAATCTGGAATACATTCGCTCTGCTAAACGGTTAAATTCCAGACAGGCCAGATGGGCAATGTTCTTTGCTCGTTTTAATTTTTCGGTCACCTACCGCCTAGGGTCTAAGAATACCAAGGCCGATGCCCTCTCCAGGCTTTTTCATAATGATTGATGCCCTCTCCAGGCTTTTTCAGGATCCTTCCTGCTTCATACCTAGTGGCCCCAGTGAGGTGGGAATTATTGGAGACTATACAACATGCCCAAGGGAATGAACCGGCACCACCTCAGACTCCCCCGGATAAGATGTATGTGCCTGCAGTGGTTTGTCCCCGCTATGGACCAGAGGAGCAGTCTTGGGTGCTGTCGAGGGACATCTTGGACCGTGAACTGAAAGAAAATTTCCATCTCCAGCATCCTGATCGACCTGCACCGCTTCCTAGGGGCCGAACTCCTCGTCACCAAGCGCGGTCGTCTGGAGCCGTCCGCAGAAGAGGGGGAATTACTGTCATGGAATCCAGTTTCACAATCCACCCCACTTCTTCCAGTTCCCACACTCTCTCTCAATCTCCTGAATATTAGTTTCACCTGTGCTGTTTTGGATTCTATTTATACCCTGCCAGTTCACTTTTATTTCGTTGGTTATTGCATTTAGTTATCCTGCTTTTCTAACTCCTTTAGAAACTCTTCTAGTTATCTCTAGCGTTCAGTCTCATGTTTATTCCCCGCCTGCCCTGCTCCATCTGTTTGTTTATTGGATCTCTTGGCTCTGACTTTGGACTCTTTTTTGACCTCGCTATCTGGATTTGCCCTCTGTGTTTTATTGAATTCTATTATTAAACTTTTTCCTGCATATGAATCCATCTCGTCCTGTTCCTGTCACACATTGGTGTTGACTTCAGGTCAGGTCTCATACGTGTGAAAGCTAATGAATTTGCCACACAATCATGTGGTGTTCCTTCGTCTTCCAAGGGAATATAGTTTGCTGGATTTACAGTGGTACATCTTTTTATAGTTACATCTGGGTACATACCAGCAGTGTTGAATATGCTAAGCATCTTGCCTGTGTTAGTACAAATTTCCCATTTTCTATTAGCTCTATTATCTTATGGTGAGTGTAGATCACCACTGGATACCCCATAGTCACTGTGGAGGCTTTTTCATAAGCAAAATAAACTGCAGATAACCCTTGATAGCATGGCGGGTATCCTTGAGCTACACTATCCAGTTTCGTACTATAATATGCTATGGGTTGTTTTCGTCTTCCACTACAGAGTTCCTGCATCAGAACTGCTGATGCATAACTACTTTTTCTATCTGCTACATACAAATGAAACAGTTTAGTGTAATCTGGGTTGGCTAGTGCAGGTGCTGTTTGTACTTCCTCCTTTAGTGATTCAAATGCTACTAGTGCATCCGCACACCAAGTCAGCTTACTTCTAAGATTTTGCTGTCCTGTTTGTTTCATCAGTGCTCGCAAGGGGTTCGTTTTAATAGCATAGTCTTCTAGCCAATCTGAACTAAATCCTGTCATTCCTAAAAAGGTCATCATTTGTCCCTCTATTTGCGGTTGTGGCGCTTTACTTATGCCCTCCAATTGACTTGGCGATATTGCTTTGGTCTGATGTGCAGTAATTCGTCTCAGGTACGCCACCTGGGGTAAACAGTACTGTAACTTGTCTTTTGATACTTTATGACCCCCCCTCAGCCAATTTAGTAAGGACTTTGATAGTGTCTTGGTGGCACTGCTCTAGCATCGGTGACAGGGTGGCCGCGGGTCCTTAAAAAGTATTAAAAAGTCTTAAATCACTTTTCCTAAAAATAAGGCCTTAAAAAGTATTAAATTGTCTTAAATTCAGATTGGATAGGTCTTAAATATGTTTGTGTCACGTCACCGCAAAGATGCAGGCAATCGTTCTTCCAGCTGGGTCGAATATTTTTTACAAGGTAACGTAATCTCATTTGCACATGACCTATCCCCTGACCAATCGGCTAACCTAACCTTAACCAATCGAGCTGCTTCGTGGGCGGGTCTTGGCGTGGCGGGATTCGTAATTTCGCCACAGGTAATATAGCAATGGTTGATAGCCACTTAGAAATATGGGGAAATGTAAATTCAATTACAAATGGCTTGAAAAAGAAGAGTATTCTTGGTTAAGGTCGGTGCCTGGAAATATTTACGAAGCGAACTGCATTATGTGTCGGAAGACTTTCAAACTTGGGACAATGGGGCTCAGAGCGGTGGAATCGCACGTACAGAGCAAAAAACACAGAGACTATGTAAAGACACGCCAGCAGTGTGGGCGCCATTGCTAGCTTCTGTTCCAACATTTCCACCGCTAGCAAAAAAAGATGTTAACGCTACAACGCAGGATGTTATGATGGGAAATCCACAGCCAACAATGCCAGCTGACCTCCGTGCAATTTGTGGCTCTACGCCAACACTCCGAGCAGAGGTGATTTGGGTGCTGAGGACTGTTACAAGCCACAATTCATACAGGTCTAATGACGGGGTTGAAGAAGTGTTCAAAGCAGTGTTTCCAGATTCCGGGCTTGTACAGTCATTTACCTGTGGAAAAGACAAGACCAGATACGTGGCTAAATTTGGATTGGCGCCATATATAAAAAAAGAGCTCATCACCGAAGTTCAAAAATGCGGTGCGTTTGTAATTATGTTCGACGAAACACTGAACCAGACAACCAAAAGCAAACAAATGGACTTGCATGTGCTTTATTGGTTAAATGACCACGTCCAGTCAAGGTTCTGTGGAGCACAGTTCATGGGCCATGCAACTGCCCAGGACCTACTTCAGCATTTCAAAGTAAGTCTGCCATAACTATATTCATTAACTAACCTCTTGTATATTTTGTGTATCATATAATTTAAGCTTTACTAATTTGTCAAGTGAATAACCACTATGGATAGGGCACTACACGTTAATTAGACAAATTAAAATGAAAAATGTATTAAAAACAGGCAAATTGAGCTTTAGAATGGTAGTAGAGTCTGGCGTTAACCTGCCAGTATGTAATGAATTTAACATAGGGGTGTCTATACTTATGCCCCCTGTATGTTAAGGAAGAACGTTTTATTTATTCATTTACAGTATTTACATTATGCATTCACAAAAGAAAATTAGTGTCCTTAAAGGTTGGATTTTTCCTTTTTTATTTTTTTATTAAGGCATTAAGATCAATTTCCAAAAGAAGATTTTTTTTATTCCTCTTTAGCATAGGTTCATAAACTCATGAGCAGCACTGTACACTATGGCTATATAAAGAGAAAGCATGTGAGCAATGCACATAGAAAAGAGAAAAGTTGCAGAAGACTACCTTGAGCAGCTCAAAAAGAAGATCATACTGATTGAGGTAGCAAACAGCCTAGAAAAAGACGCAGACAAACTGGCAGAGCAAGCTGCGGGTAAATCAGGCACACTCATGGCCCAGCTAATCACCAAGTCAAACATTCTCAGAAAAAGATACAAAGAAAAAATCACAGAACTCAAAGAGGTTGAGAAAGAGCTGGAAGATAAATCAGCAGAACTCAGGCATATGCCATAATGTCTCATCAGGCATTTTCTACAGACTGCCAAGCACAGTGAATGTGTGATGAACAGCTTAAAGACAGGAACCGTCCCAGCACCAACCGTGGACTGACTGGTGAAATAATTCTAATCCTAATCATCTCTTACATTAGTTACTAATGTAAGTAACGCTGTGTTACTGTATTACCCGAATGTGATTGTTTTTTGTCCAAGGTAGGCTTTCTTATATGCCTTATACAGGCATGCCTCTGTTTCAAGTGTTCATATTGTGCACATGCACATTGTTATACATTGGTAAGTATACTCTTTTGGGAAAGCTTTCTCAAGTGCCAAAGTGTTTTGTTTATTATTATATAAAAGGATTGTTTTCCAAGTATATTCACAAAAGCTCAGGTGTAGACAAAATTATTTGTCATGTAGACATAAGAACGCACACACACACACACACACACACACACACACACACTTATTCCCACACACCTCCGCAAAACACTCTTACACACTGCTGTCTACTCTCTGTCCATGATGAGTCCTCCACAAACTGCAATCCATCCATCTGAGTTTCTCCCTCTCTGTCACACACACAATCTATTATTTAAATGTCTTCATTTTAAAAGCAGCTGGAATTGTCATTTATTTGTTATTTTATTTATTTTGTTCAAAAGGAACTTTTTTTTATATTTACTTATTTTATACGTATTTGTTCATTGGACCTAAATGTTTAGAAAATATTGTACTAATAAATATAATTTAGGACAGAAATGACATTGTTGTGTTATCCTTTCGCATTACACACATTTAGTCAATGTTCTTAAACTCAATTGGTTATTATCATTTTACCATACTGTTCATTTTGAACAGACGGTGTGTTTACTTGGAAATATTACTGTATATTTTCACTTTTGATTTGTATTTCCATTGTAAGTTTGGTCTTAAATTTCATTTAGAAGTGGTATTAAAAAGTCTTAAAAAGTCTTAAATTTTAATTGTTATTACCTGTAGCCACCCTGGGTGAGCAAATCAGTAAATCATCCACATACTGTATCAATGTGCTGTCAATTCTGAGATCTTCTAGGTCTGCTTTTAATACCTGGTTGAACACATGAGGCAAATGCTTGAACCCTGGTGGTAATCGTGTGTATGTGAATTGTTTACCTTGATAGGTGAATGCAAAGAGTTGTCTGCTTTCTTCTGCTAAAGGAATACTGAAAAAGGCAGAACACAATTCAATCACAGTAAAATAATTAGCAGCAGGGGGCACATTATTTAGCAACGTATGCGGATTGGGCACCTCTGCAGGCCAATCCTCTACTACTTCATTAACTGCCCTCAAATCATGCACTAATCGCCATTTTGACTTATTTGCCTTTGCTACTGGTAGTATAGGTGTATTACAACAGCTTGATGTCTCAATTAACACTCCTGCCTTAAGCAATCCATCGATAGTACTTCCAATCCCTACCACTGCTTCTGATTTCAGTGGGTACTGCCGCTTTTGTGGAGGCCGTGTTCCTGGTTTCATTTTTATTTGAATCGGATTAGCAGATACTACTAATCCGACGTCTGTGTCATGACGTGACCACAGTTCTGCTGGTACTAATTTTTCCATCTCTGTCATTAGCTCTATCATTTTTGAATCTAGCTTTTCTGCAGGGGTAATGATTACTATTTTGGGTGTTCCTACCATTTCCGTGGTACATAAGATTTTTAGGTACATTTTGTCTGGTGATTCCATGATAAGAGGATTTTCTGTCCCTCTCCACTGTACACTTTCTGCTCTTTTCATCATTTGTCCTAAGTCTTTTTGCTCCCTGCCCTTGCTCACATAGAGTGTTACATGTGGAACAGACTCTGGTACCTGGAACCATGTGTCTATAAAGTCATTGTTTTCTACCTTAAGTGCAGATCCTTCCTGTCCTACAATTATATATTTTGATGTCAACAAGATTTTTTGCGGTTTTGTTTTATCCAGCCATTTTTTCTCCAAGTTTGTGTTTCTTGTTTCATCATACATTAGTGTGCAATGATTATCTCTGCTCCTGGCACGTTTGGTTCACCTAACTGTTCCCTAATGTATTTTCCCCACTTATCTATTGTATCTTCCACCTCTTGTCCTAGATCTCCCAACCAGTATACATTTGCTTGTGGATATTGAGGTTCTGGTTGTTGTGTCACTGTCATTTGTTTTACTCCTCTATCATCACTGTAGATTCCTTCTGGAGTACACCATATTTTAAATAAATTTTGCATATACATCTCTTCCTAATAAGTTCTGGCATATTTTCTGATATTAAGATTGGAATTTTTTCTGCTTTGAATCAACTGCATTTGTCCGGAGTATCCTACTGTCTTCACATATTTTCCAGACTGGGGGAAGTGAGAGGCATAATTTTGATTTATATATGTGAATGTACTGGCGACCTGTCCAGGGTGTCCCCCGCCTTTCGCCCAATGTTAGCTGGGATAGGCTCCAGCCCCCCGCGACCCTGTACACAGGATAAGCGGTTGACGATGGATGGATGGATGGATGGATGGATGGATGGATGGATGGATGGATGGATATGTGAATGTGGCTCCAGTGTCTAACATAAACGGTGTTACTTTGCCCTCTATTTTAACCTGCAGTATAGGTTCTTGATCAGCATCAGTTGATATCATTGGAAGCTGACCACTCCCCATAGGATTCTCTGGGCATCCCTAGTAGCCCTGTGGTGGTCCACGCCATGGATTAAGTGGACCTTGGGCCTGCTGCTGCTGCTGCTGCTGCTGTGGGCCTTGCTGCCAGTTGTTGATGTTCTCCTGGTGCATCTGTGGCCAAGGGTTTAGTGGACACTCTCTCTTCATGTGTCCCACTTGGTTGTGTCCCCAGTTGGCCTGTTGTCATAGTTCTGTCTTCCTCATCCTCTTCCTCTTCTTCCTTGATATTGTCGATTCCACCCTCTGTTTGTTTGATCTGGGTAGTTATACATCATGGCTGGCATGGGTAGCTGCATTGTCTGGCCCTGGATTGGCATTTAATTTGGAGCATTTGGTACAGGAATCATTGGTGCTGCCTGGGCGGCTGGTGCAGGTTGGTACACGGGTACAGGTGGTGCACAAGGAGCCATAGGTGCAGCCACTGACGTGCGGTCTGGGTAGGCAAACTAGGCACTGCCTACCCTGCCAAAATTCGAAAATAAAATGTTTATTAAATAATAAACTTGTATTTGGATTTTTACTTTTTATTCTTGTGATTTATACATGCAATATGTGTGTTATTCCAATTGTCATAGACGTTATGATGACAAATGTAGCAGTTACGCTAGATAATCAACTAAAAACCAACATTAATCAACATTCTAGATAATCAACTAAAAACAAATGGTAGAATAAGCAGTGCTTTTACGGTCCATTCATTGCAGACGACAAGCGGAAAACCCATGTTGCGCATGCGCACTTCGATCCTGTATTCTTTAACATGTACGGCAAAAAGCACAAATCTGCTGTGCCTTTTGACGTAAATATGTTATGCCCGTAATCATCTCCGTTACGTATCAGACATGGACCAATTAAAATCGAGATATTCCTGGACATTTGCGTAGCTAACGTCATTACACCACAGCTAGTGTACATGCCTAATCCCCGCAAAATTCAAAATGACAGCACCAGCCGTAATCACGGAATTAAGAAATTTTTCCAAGCTCGATTTTAATTCCAAATATGAGTTAATTGCAAGAGGGAGGTCTACGCCAGCCTTAGATGGACTAGTACAGCAAAAGGGCCCAAAAAGTATCCGATCATTTCAAACTGATTGGTATGTAAGAAAAGATTGGCTATGTGGCTGTGCTAACAATCAGCGGCTGCACTGCTATCCCTGCCTGCTTTTTTCAACCAGTCAGACTGTTTGGACTTCAGCGGGATATTGTGATTTGAACAACCTGCCCGCAGCTTTAACCAAGCATGAAAAGTCGTCAGCTCACATCCAGTGTCAAATTACACTGAAAACCTTTGGAAAATCTCAGACCGACCTTGCACTTGACGAGCAAAGGAAGCTGAATATAACCTACCACAATGAAAAGGTAAAGGAAAACCGAGAGGTTTTGAAGGATCTGATAAATGCATAACGTTCACTGTTTACGCACTTGTGTGTGTGTGTGTGTGTGTGTGTGTGTGTGTGTGTGTGTGAGAGAGAGAGAGAGTACACACGATAAACATCCTGATTTGTACATTTCTTGATATGCCGCGCTTGTGTGTAACGTTCACTGTTATTACGTATTATTAGCTTAAACAATAAATCAGGTAATCTGGCTTTCATAACTCAGTGCCTAGCCTCTTTAAGACATCACCGCACGTCACTGGGTGCAGCTGGCACAGTTGGAGCTATCTGGGCTTGTGCGCTACTCGGAGCCTGTAGTGCAGTATTCACTGGTGCCATTACAGTGGTTGGTGCTTCTTTTAATGCTGCTTGAAGTTTTTTCTTTTTTCCTGCTAGTTCTTCTAACTGTAGTTGCTCCAGTTTTTTGCGTATGTCTTTCTCTTGTTATTTTATTCTCTCTTAATTTTTTCTGTGTGGTTCTACTGCATGAACCACATGAGCACAGAACTCTTTCTGTGTTTGTCGTGGAAAATCGCGATGAGTTCTAGATGCCAAAGTTGTAGTTTATTGAACACCAACAAACTTGAGACTGGTCAGCTGTCCGCTCTGACTTCATTAACCTAAGTTCTCAGTTATATACCTTTTTGTTATCTTGTTACCCACTATCTCTGACCAACAAGGTCACTGCCTTGTCTCTCTCGCCACCAATATTTTCTGCGTCCTTCGTTATTAAATATTGGTGGGAGATCCCTAGTCTATCTATTAAAAAGAAACTTATATCTTTGGTGCTCGTCGCTCCTTTCTTCAAATATCTCCCTCACATGTCTTCTCTTGGCAATTGTTTCACATGTATATTTTGCTTAAACATAATCATCAACAACACTACTTCTACTTGATTAGGTACATTGTAATAAAGATATACTTCATTAATCAATTACTAATTGGTTACATTGAGAGTAATAGGGGAATATGTCAAAAATAACAAACAAAACACCCTCTAACTCCTTTGTTGAGTTGCTATCTTTTCTGTTATGTAAAATGAAAGTATAATAGTCATGCTATCTCCCTTACTATCAAAAACATGAGCAAAGTGTTCAAAAATAAAATTCCCCTCAATTTCCAGTGTTATTTCTGGATTGCTTCTCAGTAAATCTCGTCAAGTTTATCCAATCCTGGCCCAATGGTACAGTATCTAGTTTCTATCCCTGTTCCTGGTGGTAGCATTGAAACATTACCATTTGTTTAGCCATTGTTCTAGTCATTATTGATCTCAGAATGGGTATAATACAACAAAACAATAATCCAAATAAGGTCAGTCCTATAACGTCTATTGATGTAACCTCCGTTCCCCGATGGAGGGAACGAGACGTTGTGTCAGAGAAGCGACACTAGGGGTCTCTCTTGAGCACCGATATCCACCTCTGATCTATGAAAAAAGGCCAATGAGAAGTTGGCAGCCGGTATTTGCATATCCCGCCCCCGGACATATGGGTATTTAAGTGGCGCAAATACGGGAGTTCATTCAGGATTTTTCTGAGGAGCCGGAAATGTTCCGGCCACAACAGTGGCTCGGCTCAGCGACGTGGCGGGGAAGACACAACGTCTCGTTCCCTCCATCGGGGAACGGAGGTTACATACGTAATCTAGACGTTCCCCTTCTGTCACTCTCTCCACGTTGTGTCAGAGAAGCGACACTAGGGGTCCACTTATAAAAGTGCCATGCGCTGAGCCGTGTACGTGAACTGCTGATACAGGAGCGAGCAGGTATTCCTATGTGTAAAGGCGACTGTATCAGACTGCACGTACCCTTCCCCAATGCCCCATTAAAGCGTCCTTCTGGTTACCCTGGAGGGGGGAACAAGGTGATGGCCGCCAATCTTTTCTCTCTATGTTTCTCGCATAGAGCAACTATGGCCGGGGCCCTTACACGCATTGAGGGAAGGGGGTCTTAGCACTTCTTTCAGGGGGAAAAGACCCTGCGGAGGCCACACCTACCCGGCAGGGGAGGCAAAAATTGGCAAATACATCACATGGCCTGTTAAGACCTATGTGGAAAAGTTGGTGCGGTGGTGGATCCAGCCTTGTAGAGGGGGGAAGCATATAGCACGGCGACCAAGGCCGCTGCAACTGCCAAAGGGAGACACGGGGGTCCGCTCGTGAGGGGACAGTACCGCGGAATTACACACAGGGTGAGTCCGAGCAGGAGGCCTTACCTGTGGAGCACCTATTCCAGTAGAGGGTAGTTTTTGGGTACCCGTAGTGGCTTGGATCGGCGAGTTCCTCCGCTGAACTGCGGACCCAAAAGGGCTATGGGGTCTCCTGGGAACAGAGGCGCACTATTTTACCTCGGCTGAGGGAAAGGGCGCTAGGTGCAAGCGATTCACCCGGCCAGATAGTCAGTGTGTTACAGAGTTCTACGGGCTCGGACCTGAGAAAACACGGGATGATACTGACTCAACTCGGAGATTGTAAAACCTCGAGAAAGTGTTAGGTGTTGTCCACCCTGCTGCTCTGCAGATGTCTGCTAGGGAGGTGCCCCTGGCCAGTGCCCATGAGGACGCAACACCACTGGTGGAGTGAGCTCGGACTCGCAAGGGGGGGCACGGCCTGGGTGTGATAAGCCAATGAAATGGCATCGACAACCCAGTGGGCAAGCCTCTGTTTGGAGACAGCGTTCCCTTTCTGCTGTCCCCCGAAGCAGACAAAGAGCTGCTCAGAGCGTCTAGTGCTCTGCGTGCGGTCCAGATAGATACGCAAAGCACGTACTGGACACAGCAAAGAAAGGGTTGGGTCTGCCTCCTCCCGGGGCAGCGCTTGCAGGTTCACTACCTGATCTCTGAAGGGTGTGGTAGGAACCTTGGGCACATAGCCCGGTCGCGGTCTTAGGATCACGTATGTGTCTGCCGGACCGAACTCCAGGCAAGTGTCGCTAACAGAGAACGCTTGCAGGTCCCCGACCCTCTTGATTGGAGGCGAGCGCGATCAGCAGGGCAGTCTTGAGAGAGAGGCCCTGAGTCCAGCTGAATCTAGCGGCTCAAAGGGGGGTCTCTGGAGGCAAGGGAGGACAATCGAGAGATCCCAGGAGGGGAATAGGTTAGGCCGGGAGGGAGTTAGCCTCTGGACACCTTTGAGGAACCAGACAATTAAGTCGTGCTTACCAAGAGACATGCCGTCTATCGTGTCATGGTGAGCCGCGATGGCGGCGACATACACCTTGAGGGTGGAGGGGGACAGCCTCCTCTCCAGCCTCTCCTGTAGAAACACGAGCACTGACCTAACCGCGCACTTCTGTGGGTCTTCAGCCCGGGAAGAACACCAGTTTGCGAACAGACGCCACTTTAGGGCGTAAAGATGCCTGGTAGAGGGGGCTCTGGCTTGGTTGATAGTATCAATTACGGTCGGTGGTAGGCCGGCTAGATCTTCCGCATCCCGTCCAGGGGCCAGACGTGGAGGTTCCAGAGGTCTGGGTGCGGGTGCCAGAGCGTGCCCCATCCCTGAGAAAGAAGGTCCTTCCTCAGGGGAATTTGCCAGGGAGGGGCTGTCGCGAGGAGCATGAGGTCCAAGAACCAAGTCCAGGTGGGCCAGTAGGGGGTCACCAGAATGACTTGCTCTTCATCCTCCCTGACCTTGCATAGCACCTGTGGAAGAAGGCTCACTGGGGGAAATGTGTACTTGCGTAGCCCCGCGGGCCAGTTGTGTGCCATCGCATCTGCCCCGAGGGGAGCCTCTGTCCGGGCATACCAGAGCGGGCAGTGGGAGGTTTCTTGGGAGGCAAACAGGTCTACCTGGGCCTTGCCGAACCGGTCCCAGATCAGCTGGACCAACTGGGGGTGGAGCCTCCACTCTCCGCCGGGCAAGCTTTGTCTTGACAGCGCATCCGCTATCACATTGAGGTTGCCGGGGATGTGAGTGGCGCGCAGTGACTTGAGTCGCTGCTGACTCCAAAGGAGGAGACGACGGGCGAGCTGTGACATGTGGAGGGAGCGTACTCCGCCTTGGCGATTTATGTAGGCTACCACTGTGGTGCTGTCTGTCCTGACTAGGACATGTTTGTCTCGAATTAACAGGAGAAACTTCCTCAGGGCAAAGAAAACAGCCAGCAGCTCTAGGCAGTTGATGTGCCAACGCAGCGGGGCCCGGTTCCAACGGCCTGCGGCTGCGTGCCCATTGCACACAGCGCCCCAACCCAATTTGGAGGCGTCAGTTGTGACCAGAACACGTCGGGACACCTGCTGCAAGGGTACCCCTGCCTGTAGAAAGCAGAGGTCTGTCCAGGGTTTGAGGGTTTGGCGGCAGGCGGTGGTAACTTTCACCTTGTGCGTGTCGCGGCGCCATGCTCGTCTCGGGACTCGAGTCTGGAGCCAGTGCTGAAGTGGTCTCATATGCATCAACCCCAGTGGCGCGGCCGCCGCGGAGGATGCCATATGCCCCAGGAGCTGTTGGAATCATTTTAGAGGGACCACAGTACCTGGCTTGAGGGAAGCGAGGCATTTCAGCACCGACTGAGCACGCTCGTTGGAGAGACGTGCTGTCATTGAGACTGAGTCTAACTCCAAACCGAGAAAAGAGATGCTCTGGACTGGGGTGAGCTTGCTCTTTTCCCAGTTGACCTAACGGCTGAGGTGCCTGAGCACCTGGTCTCTGTGCGCGCATAGTAACTCTCGCGAGGGGGCCAGGATGAGCCAGTCGTCGAGGTAATTGAGTATGCATATGCCGGCTTCTCGGAGCGGGGCAAGAGCTGCCTCTGCGACTTTCGTGAAGACGCGAGGGGACAGAGACAGGCCGAAGGGGAGGACTTTGTACTGATACGCCTGGCCGTCGAACGAACCGTAGAAAGGGTCGATGTCGAGGGCGGATCGAGACGTGGAAGTACGCGTCCTTCAGGTCTACCGCTGCGAACCAATCTAGATGCCGGACGCCAGATAGAATTTGTTTCTGGGTGAGCATTTTGAACGGGAGTTTGGACAAGGTCCGATTGAAAACTCGCAGGTCCAAGATCGGTCGTAAGCCACCGCCTTTCTTGGGTACAACGAAGTAAGGGCTGTAGAAACCCTTCTTCGTTTCGGTTGGAGGGACAGGCTCTATCGCGTCCTTGATTAGAAGGGAGGCAATTTCTTTGCGCAGGGACTGGTCATGTTCGCCGTGTACTGTGGAAAAATTAACGCCCACAAAAGGGGGCGGAGGCCTGGCAAACTGAATTGCATAACCGAGTCGAATGGTCCGGTGCAGCCAGCATGACGGGCTAGGCAGTGAAAGCCATGCCTCTAAACTCCGTGCTAGGGGCAGCAAAGGGACGAGTATTTTGAACGTACCCGGCGGGGCTTCGCAGCGGTGCGGAACAGGTAATGCGTCGTCGGGAGGCAGTGAAGCTGCCTGAGGCTCCGGTGCTGAGAATAGACTCAAAGCACTTACCTTGCTCCGCGCACCCGGCAGGGGGCGGGTTCGTGACTGAGGAGGAGGTCTGATGTTGGCGTCCTCTGGACTCGTCTGAACCGGCCGGACGGGGTACAGTCATTTGCCTGAAGGCGGGGACACCGTATCCAGGAAGCCAGGACTGTTGAGGCCTGAAAGCAGAGTGCCGTGAGAACGGCATTTGCGGGCCATTTGACCCAGAGACAAAAGAAATATCAATCTTTTATTGAGAATTTGAGTACCGGCAAATGAAAAAACACAAAATTCTCCTCCCGGCCCTCCACCGTGGGACGGAGCGGTCTTACCTCCTCCGGAGCTAATGTCTTGGACTCTGGGTGGGCTGTCTCAGGAGCGCCTGGGAGGGGGTCCGTGAGACAGGGTGCGTGCGCTTCCCGCGGTTGGCTCGACGCTGGGGCTGAGAGCTGGGCCTGGGTTGAGGCGGAGCAGAAGGTTTCCTGGCCACGGGAGGACGCCCTCGGCGAGCAGACGGGGCATGAGCCGTGAGAGATGACCTCCGTCTGTTTCTTCACCATGGAGAACTGCTGGGCAAAGTCCTCAACGGTGTCACCGAAGAGGCCAAACTGGGAGACAGGAGCATTGAGGAAGCGAGTCTTGTCTGCTTCACGCATCTCGACAATGTTCAGCCATTGTTGACGCTCCTGGACCACGAGCGTGGCCATCGCCTGCCCGAGCGCCTGCGCTGTGACCTTCATCGCTCTCAGGGCGAGGTCGGTCGCTGAGCGCAGTTCCTGCAGCGTGTCGGGATCAGGACCACCCCCGTGCATGTTTCTTAGTGCCTTGGCTTGATGGACCTGCAGGAGAGCCATGGCATGCAGGGCGGAAGCGGCGCGTCCGGTGGCGCTGTAGGCATTTGCGGTCAGCAAGGATGTTGCTCTACAGGTCCAGGAAGGGAGTACAGGGTGGCCCCGCCAGGTGGTAGGGCTTCCGGGGCATAAGTGGAGCACAACTGCCCTATCCACCTGGGGAATCGCCGTGTACCTGTGGCGCGCTCCGCCGTCGAGGGTGGCGATGGCGGATGAGCAGGTGGCGGTGTGACAAGTGGAGAGGGGTGCTCTCCACGAAGACGTCAGCTCATCATGCACTTCCGGGAAGAACGGGACTGGGGTGGGACGAGGCTGTGAGCGGCGTCCAGACCCCAGGAACCAGTCGTCCAGCTGTAATGGCTGTGGGGAGGATGGAGGGTTCCAATCCAAGCCCACGCAGGAAAAGCTGCCCGGGAAAGCATATCGGTCATCTGTGCGTCGGCCTCAGCCTGGGCGTGCAGGCCCGAAAGCGGCAGCCCAGGGGAGTCCTCAGCATCAGATACCGCGCCCTCTGATGCCGCCGCGAGCTCATCTGCTTCGGTGTCAGGAGGGTAGGTGGACTGGCTGTAAGGCAAGTCGTCATTGCCTTGAGCACGGACGGGAGTCAACGAGCGTGCCGGGGTGCTGGTGGTCCAAGCAGTACCCGGTGGAGCTGCACCCGCTGCCATCCCCAAATCGCCTCCATCGCCAACCGCATCGTTAAAATCATTCCCAAATCGCCTCCATCGCCAACTCAATCCCGCGGGAAGAAGGAGCAATGCGGGGGGCGGCTGGAGTGGCTTGCTTACGGTTGTAAGCGAGCCACGACCGCAACGTTGTCATCCTACCCAGACACACGAGACAACGCCTGTGGCCGTCTGAAGCGGAGAGCACTCTACCGCATCCAGGAACAACACAGGGGCGGAAAGGCATCTTTATAAAGACGCATCCTTAAAAGGACGTTCAATGCCGCTGTGTTTTGCTCTTTTAGAGGAAATTACTCTTTTAAATAAAATCACTCTTTTATGAAAAAAAGGACTCGTGAGAGTTCTTTTTAATCTGCAACTGTCGAAGCGCCCAGGGGCAGGAATGCACAGCCGTGCAAACAGGAGAAAGCCGCTGTTGTGCGCCGTAGAATCCAACAGCATGCAGCAGAGGAATGACAGGAACTCGGTGTGTAACACGCAGCAACTGCAGACACGACCATCGGCTACGAAGACATTTTATGAATGAACTCCCGTATTTGCACCGCTTAAATACCCGTATGTCCGGGGACGGGATATGCAAATACTGGCTGCCAACTTCTCATTGGCTTTTTTTCATAGATCAGAGGTGGATATCGGCGCTCAAGAGAGACCCCTAGTGTCGCTTCTCTGGCACAACGTGGAGAGAGCGACAGAAGGGGAACTATTATTATACCTATTTTCATTAGCCCCATCTTCCATGAACCAAAAAGATCATCAAACCATGTCCCAACAAGCTGATCGCTCCCTGCATTAGATTTAACTTCCTTTCGCAGGTCATGCAGTTTCTTCATTGCCTGGGTAAAAGCTCCTTCTGGAGATGTATTATTTGGTATGTATGTACAGCAATCTGCTCCGAACATAACACATACTCCTCCTTTATCTGCTAATAACCAATTCAGTGCTTGACGATTTTGCCATGCCATTTTACTAGTGGCTGCTAATTGGTCTCCTAATGCCTCCAGTGCCTTGTCAGTATAGTTTATATATCTCTGTTGGTTATAGAAAATATAATTAATCCATTCTACATTTTTGTTGGGTGTTACCTATACGAACACTGACTCAAAGCCTGATTTAATCTCATCTCTAGCTTTAAACTTTTGAGGTATTCCTCTTGGTTGGCCAAATGCATCCAGGTAGACATCAGGATCTGGGGTGTACGCTCTTTTCACCCTTGCTTTTTTGTGTACTAAAGGTTTTGGTACAGTTTGGATTTCAGAGGGGTCCCATTGTTACAATATTTACTTCTTGTATTAGCCTTACTCTAGCGCACAGTCCTTTCCAGCCTTTAGGTAGTGCGGTTTTCAATTGATCTCCTCCACATAAACAAAAATAGTCCGCTATAGTTTCCGTTTGTTCCTCATGGATTTTTATCACAGGCGATACTAGAGTTTGATTTTCACATCCTGTAAGGCAATGACCGACAACTACACCTAGACATCCTGGAGTCATGTTCGCAGTAAAATTCTGCCGTAATGTCGCTGTTGCATATAAGGTCCACTAAACCTAATCACATTATCATTAAAAAACCTTTCTTCATCTAAATGCCATATTACTGCGCAATTGCCCTTAAATTGTCCTAAATTCGTTTTTCCTTTAGTTTTGTTAAAACATTCATACTCCAGTTGTCGATTTATTGTATATGATAATGGGCTTTCTTTTTTCTCATTATCCACACGTATGTCTAATTTTCTGCATTCATCTCCCCACCCTATCATCTTATAATATTTATCATATTCCGGATGACCCAAGAATGCCAAACATTCTGCTGGGCAGAACACTGTTTTACCAACATTTTTGGCATAATACTCAGCACAATGCTTATAATCATACTGATTCGGGACTACTACCAATTTTTTCAATGGAGAGGGTGAGCACATTACACAGTTTGTAATTTTTGCTTGCTTTGCTGTATATCTGGCCCATTTATACCAGTCATTTTGATTTGCGTGTTCTAATAATTCCTCTGTTCCTGCTGACTCCATGGGTTCCATATCATTTTCGAAATTTATTGGCTTTTTCAGTCTTTGGGTGATTATTTTGTCAGGTGTCTTTTTAGGCTGATTATTCGGTTTGTTCTGCTTAGCCAAATTGCTTATCCAGATTCTTTGCTTTTCGGGTTCACCTTTGTTCAGGCGTTCGTTTCTTTCTGATTTCTCTTGCTATGTTATCTAGTCTCTGCTCATTCGGGGAAATAATATTGAAGGTCTGAGATGTCAATTGTAGGAAATTCATCATACCATGGTCATTGTGATGGTCCCTCGCCTGGGGAGTCTGGGCCTTCCTGGATCTCCTCTCCGGTAGGCCCTGTATGGGAGGCAATACCTGTCCCAAATATGTTAGTAACAGCATCATCCACATTAATACCTCCTTGAGCTTCCATTCTTTCCTCCATGTGCCACAACGCTTCATCGAACGACTGCACTTGTTGGCCTGTTTAATGTCCTTCAGTTGCTTCTGTATCTGTTTCAGCAGGACGATCACTTGCTTCTTGTCTTTCTCCTACTTCACCTTCCTGGTCCTGTTCCTCTGTGACATGTACTTCTGTCTCACTTTCTATGCTTTCCTGCTCTACTGCGGCACTTACTTCAATCCCTCTTTCTGCCGCAGCGTGCTCTTTCCCTACGTGCGTTTGTCCTTCTTCTACTTCCTCTTCTCTTTCCTCAGATTCTGTAGCCGGTTCCTGCTGATCTTCTTCTTCGGGTTCTTGGTTCTGTGCTTGCTGCTCTTCTTCGTCTGAATCTTGCCTCGTATTCATCGTTGGGAAGTCCAAATTCATAGTTACTTCAATACAGTCCGTCAAGTGCTCTGTACTTTCTGAATTCACTTTCTGGAGTATTTCATTTTAGGTCAGCTTCATTGGAAAGGCCAACCAAGATCCCCAAGGCTGATTGTAGGGAACCCACTCTGCTTTCGTAGAATTGTTCATCTGGGGTTCCTGGTCCTTCTTGGGACGTTTCTCCGATAGGCCCTGTATTGGGGTTAACACTTGTCCCAAGTATGTTAGTAATAACATCCATATTAATATGTCTTTCTTATTCATTGGTATTGTAGGCCGCAATTGTTTTCCACCTTCTCTCCTTCAGCGGATCACCCTGTCCTAACTTGCTTCAATGATGGCAACAGCATGACTATTACATTTTATATGCATAAAGGACACTGTAATCACCTCATATGGTTACATGTTTTTTATTAACTAACAATCATTACTTTCTGCATTCATTTGGTTAATATATTAAATGATTTCCCTTATTACAGTCATTTGCTACACACTTTCTTGTAAGCTAGTAAATGTGTGCACACTCACATACATTTGTTGCATCTCATTTCTAGCACTAAATAACACGTGGGTACTCTGCCTCCTCCAGGTGTTCCTTATCTTAAAACTCCCTACTCATTCACTTATCACAGAAAATTTCATTTCCTCCTGTTCCCTTTACAAAAGGCTTCACTTTGATGTTGCGCTGCTAAGCGCTACGGGGGAACAGCTTTCGCTGTGAGCCGAGCTGAAATAATGTGTGGAACACGTCAATGAACATTGACCGGAATTTATAGCCTCGGTTGATGTAATCATTAGATGCACCTGAGGCCAGGCTATAAATGGATACGTCACCAGGTGTCGTCAGAAACTATTTTTTCAGAGCGATTCTGTTTCTGTGTGTTTCACACACCCTGTCAAAACTTTCTTTCCTCTGTTAGGAGATAGAATCAGTTAGGCAGTGTGCAGTGAATGTTGTTCTATTTTTCTCTTCTGTTTAGAAAATATTATATTTATATTTATTTTAACTAAAAAAAGAGAGAATGACTGAAAGCAAACGGTGCGTGTTCCTCTCTTCTCGCTCTATAGCTGAAGACGGCACACATCAGTTTTTGCTGTTTGTTTGGGGGTAAGAGCACGCTGCTCTCGCGTTGCAGCAGGGCGGGTGCGAGCACTGCGATTTGCTTTAACAGGCAGAGTGTGTCGTGCTCGCCTCGCTTGCTTCGGAGTCAGCACTCACGAAAAGATCGTTCGTGGGGCTCGTGCATGGATTTGGCTGAGGAGCAAGAGACGGGTTGATCCCTTTCTCTCACTCTCTCCCCAAACCCAGCTGGTCCTTCACATGATCTCGACGCGTTCCGGCGCTTCTTCGGATCATGAGGTGGATCGCAATTCTCTTCCGCCTCCGAGCTTTCCGTCCGCGATAAAAAAATATACGGAGGAATTGCTCGATGTTGTTACTCGTGCGGTTGCCAGATTGGACTGGCCACGCGTAAAAGAGACCCCCAAACGCTCCAAATTAGGGGATAGATTTTATCTTCCAGTCTAAGAAAGGGAACGCCTCATGGGTCCCTTCCTTTCTTTGATAACCTCCATGAAGAGCTTTTTCTCTCATGGAGAACCCCTAAAAAAATATATATATATATATATATATATATATATATATATATATTTTCTTCCGTGTTCACATACCCTCGGCGTCATTATATTCGACTATTCGTGGGTGCTGAGGCACGGGGGTATTCAGTGATGCCGCCGGTCGAAGAGACGGCTTGAGGGCTATCTCTTGCCGGGCTCGGCATCGTCACTTAAAGCCCTCTCTCCCCTCAAAGCCTTGTAGGACAACCTCCACTTTAGTGGGAAGGGCTTATCAAGCAGCAGGTCAGGCTGGTGCTGCTCTGCACACTATGCTGTTTTTCAGGCGTACCAGGCTGACCTCCTGGACGACCTGAGTGTGGGTTCTGCGCTTGACAAGCAAGCCTCAGACCCACCTTGGTCCTGACTGAAGGGAGGCTCAAAAGCAAAGCGTGGCGAGTCGTGCTCCTCCTCCCAGGGATTGGGGACAGTCTCGCCGCCCTCGCCAGCCCCGAAGCAAGACCTCAGGACTATAAATTCTAGTAAGAGAAAACCCTGACGGTCTTGCGCCTAGATTAGGGGTAGCTGCCCTCGGGACGGGGCGCGTGCTTCACTTCACCCCTCCCGGTACCCCCTCGAAGCCCCTCCATTCCCGCCACCTCTTGGTGTTTTGGGTTGCAGAGGTTTCCGTCAAAATCGGGTGTTTTCAGCTGTTCCTGCATTTTATTCAGGGCGCTGAAACACCCGACAACCCTCAACAGGAAGTGTTAAAATATAATACCCATCTCAGAGATCCTGGCAGCGTGGAAACTTCTGCGGATATATTCTTTTCTGTGGGTCTTATAAGGGCGTCAGGATTTAATTCTCTCGCCGCTTTTCCGTGTTTCAACGGCGTGTTCTCACTACCGTAAACCGGATTTCTTTTTGTAAAAACAAAAAAAACTCAATCTCCTGGTTAAAGGGGCCATGGTATGTGTTCCCCTTCCAGAGAGAGAGTTAGGTTATTACACTAAATACTTCCCGTTTCCCATGGAGGGTGAGGGGTGGCGTCTGGCTTAGATCTTAAAGCTTGAACTACCCGTGGGTGTTCAAGTCCAAGATGATGCCTGTCAAGACGGTCGTGTCTCAAGCCCTACAACTCGTTTGGGGGCAACTCCGGGGCATCTGCATTCTGAATTACGTAGACGACTGGCTGATCCTAGCGCAGTTCCAGGAACTGGCAGTTCAGCACAGGGACATCGTCTTAGCTCATCTGTTTCTCTGGGGTTGAGGCTCAACGCCAAGAAAAGCGTCCTCTCTCCCACTCAGAACACTGTCTATCGGGGCATCGTATGGAGTTCAATCTCAATGCGGGCACAACTGTCTCCCGCTAAGATTGAGTCCATTCAGATCACCCTGAGCAAAGTCAGGCTAGGACAAGGTTGCACTGTTATCAGTGCCAACGATTTCCAGGTCTCAGGGCAAACCCTCTGGACCTTCTGCTCATGAGACCGTTTTTGTTGTGGCCAAAAGCCAGGGGATTTCTTCCAAGGGCCAAAACCCCTGGGCTAAATAGGGTTACGCGCCTCAGGCTTCGTTCCCTTCCTATGTGGTTCAGACCCCGGTTTTCTGCCTTGGGTCCCACTCTAGGTGCGTCTTGTTGTCGCAGACTGCTAACGACAGATGCCTCCCTGATGGGCGGGGTAGCGGCCTTAAGTGGTCGTCCAGCTTAAGGGGATAGGAGGGTCATCAGCTCGGTTGTCACAGTCTCTGTCTCGGGTTGATGGCTGTATTTCTGGCCCTGAAATACCTCCTCCTGAGGCTGCCATGTCTTGGTGCGGGTGGACAATACAGCGGTAGCCTCTTACATAAATCTTCAAGGAGACCCATGTTCTTGTCAGTTGTATTTCTGACATGTCGGATTCTCCTTAGGGCACAGGGTAAGCTCCTGTCACTCAGGTCAGTTATATCCCTGGATGCCCGTATCACGGGAGCAGATTTACGGTCCAGACAGGAAATACCAACGGGGAGTTAAGAACTCCACCCTAAGGTAGTAGTTGCCCAGAGTTCGCCAGCAAGGGTTTTTGCCTCTTACTGATAGCACCGAGCTGGCCAAACAGGGCTTGGTTCTTGGAGCTAATCTCTTCCCTCGATGGCTCACCTTGGGCGATTCCGAACAGGAAGGATCTTCTATCTCAGGCACAGGGCAATATTTCATCCCTGCCCCAAATTGTGGAATCTTTCATGTTTGGCCCCTAAGGGTACCAACTGAGGGACACAGGGCCTTCTCCTGAGGTTATCGAGACCTTTTTAAATGCCGGGCTTTTTCCACTTGGAACAAGTTTGGGTGAGATCTTAGGGCAGAAGAGGACCTCTTCAGCCTCTATGAATAAGCGCAATGTCTCCTCTACTTCTCCCTGAAATCACCCAGCCCCTTGGGTCTGGGCGTTAAGACACATACATGACCCAGAATGCGTCTGTATTTGTTTCTCTCCCGGTTTCTCTGCTCCCGGGAGTCTTGGCAATGTTCACCAGCAAGGGTCTTGCCTCCTAATAATGGCTAAGCTGGCCGAACAGGATATGTTTCTCGGAGTTAATTCCTCTCCTCGGCGGCTCGCCTTGGGCGATTCCGAACAGGGAGGACCTTCTCATCCTTGAGGTCATCGAGAGCATTTCAAGTGCTAGGGCTCCCTCCACTTGGAACTGATCTGGGTAGATTTTACAGGGCAGAAGAGGACCTCTTCAGCCTCTGTTGATAGCGCAATGTCTCCTCTACTTCTCCCTGAGTCGCCCAGTCCCCCCTCCCCTCGGGAGGGGCTGAGCGATAAAGCGCAAATGCGCCTGCATGCGTTTCCTTCTGCTAAAGTTCTTATTACAGAACAGCTAACTGCCAGTTTGCTTCAGTTCTGGATTTTCTGTAGAAAGAACTGTCAGTGGGCACTTGCCTCGCCACTGCCAGGCTGTATTTGGCCACTGCGGTTTGCCACGGCTTGGTGGGCGGGGTGCCCTCAAAGAGGCATCCTCATTATTGCCCGGGCCTCACGAGTGCGCGGTCAAGCTTCGCCAGTAGGTTTCAGGGCGCACTCTACCAGAGGGCACTCCTCCTCTAAAACCTTGGCTAGAGGTCTCCCTCTGCAGCAAGTTTGTGATCGCGGCAGGTTGTCCTCTCCGCACACATTCATTAGATTTTTATAGTTTGGATGTTTTGCCACTCCGGGCTCTTATGCCCTTGAGTCGACATCTCAAGCTCATGTCTGGACAAGTTTGTGATGCGGCAGGCTGGTCCTCTCCGCTCACATTCATCAGTCTTTATGACAAGTTTGTGTTGCGATAGGGTTCTCTTCACACACATTCATCGAACTTTGTGGGCTAGATGCTTTGCTACTCAGGGCTCTTATGCCCTTGAGTCGACATCTCAGCCCATGCCTAAACAAGTTTGTGATGCAGCAGGTTGTCCCCTCCGCACACATTCGTTGGACTTTTTTAGTTTGGATGTTTTGCCACTCCGGGCTCTTATGCCCTTGAGTCGACATCTCAGCTCATACCTGAACAAGATTGTGATGCGGCAGGCTGATCCCCTCCGCTCACATTCATCAGTTTTCATGACAAGTTTGTGTTGCGATAGGGTTCTCTTCGCACACATTCATCGAACTTTATGGGTTAGATGCTTTGCTACTCTGGGCTCTTATGCCCTTGAGTCGACATCTCAGCTCATGCCTGAGCAAGTTTGTGATGCGGCAGGCTGGTCCTCTCCGCTCACATTCATCAGTTTTATGACAAGATTGTGTTGCGATAGGGTTCTCTTCGCACACATTCATCGAACTTTATGGGTTAGATGCTTTGCTACTCCGGGCTCTTATGCCCTTGAGTCGACATCTCAGCTCATGCCTGAGCAAGTTTGTGATGCGGCAGGCTGGTCCTCTCCACACACATTCATCAAAATTGAATGGTTTAGATTTTTATGCTACTCCGGGCTCTTATGCCCTTGAGTCGACATCTCAAGCTCATGTCTGAGACCTCTCGCGTTTTTGTGAGTACACTGCACAACCATAGGGGTCCGGACAGCCCCAAGTGCGGCGGCGTGGGTATTGCGTTCCCGTAGCGCTTGGCAGTGCAACATCAAAGTGAAGCCTTTTGTAAAGGGAACGTCTCGGGTTACATGTGTAACCCTTGTTCCCTGAAAAAGGCGGAACGAGATGTTGCGCTGCTTTGCCGCACTGGGACGTCCCAGGACTGCTCTTCAAAAAGAAGTATCTGACGACACCTGGTGACGTATCCATTTATAGCCTGGCCTCAGGTGCATCTAATGATTACATCAACCGAGGCTATAAATTCTGGTCAATGTTCATTGACGTGTTCCACACATTATTTCAGCTCGGCTCACAGCGAAAGCTGTTCCCCAGTAGCGCTTAGCAGCGCAACATCTCGTTCCGCCTTTTTCAGGGAACAAGGGTTACACATGTAACCCGAGACGTTTCCCAAGGTCTCTCAATGTCTGTATCACATTAATTAATTTTCCCTCCAAGCTAAGCTGTTTTTCATAGTTTCAGACTACATCAGAGTAATTCAGAGTATTAAATCAATAAAATAATGATCAAATATATAACATATCATTGGAGGAATCAATTTCCTCCCAGTTTGGTCTTTGCATTGGACCATTTACATTGATCAGTACTTCATCTGTTTTTTTATTTAATCAATGGTAACACACAATATAATATTATTCCCCTCTCAAGAATGGTTGTTTCAATTATTATACCAATTGTACCCAACCCTGCACCCTATTTCTTAATTAATTCCATTTATATTGTTACAAACAAACAAGACAAGCAATCTTAATCTTTAATCACCACCATGTATCTTTTCCATTCTTCATTACTTTTAAAATGTACATGAGCTCAATTAAAGCATAAGTAATAAATCATCTTCCAGTCTAAATTCATTATCATACAAACATTCCCATGTTTGTTTCATACTTCTATAAATAGTCAAGCACTCCTTTGTCTGCAAAGGTTCTCACAACTTTACCCCCAAAACCAATCTATAAATAATCCTCTACACAGGGTATGATCCCCTGACAACACAGTGACAGAATGCTTGGTATTTAACACTGTGATAAGTTATTTTTGTAAAGCGGTTATTAAAATGCAGTCGGGTTCAGTGGAACTTTAAATTTTTGGGCAGGTCTCTTCTAGACCGCCCTTTTGATGCTTCTGATCTAAGAGCATTCATCCACTTCCTTAAACCCCTTTCAAACCTTCTTGGTCAGGTCTCCAGGGCGGTGACGCCCCTGCCTTAGGTTGCTTAAACTTTTATGCCATGGTCAAGTCTTACCCGTCATTGGGTCGTCACCTCTTGCCACTGGTCTTGATACTGCTCAGTCCTCAATCCTTAATAAGTTGGTATCAGTAAACAGATATTTTCTTTTTCAGGGAGTATCACCAGAGAACCGACACAGCCAATGGAACATCTACAAATGCTTAAATATGGAGACAATTCAAAACATGGTTAAATTCTAAAAAGCATTATTAAAAATTCATCAATCTATTAAAATTGTCCAAAGTAAAAGTAAAATATGCTAAAATTGAACTCATTTATAGATCATTAATTTCCATTCAGGTTGTATTTCTGCTACTTTAGCAAATGTTACACAAAACTATGTATCATGGTGGGAGACTAACATCAGAACAAAGCCCTGTCAAACTTCTAGGAAGCTTAATTTAAAACATCACCTTAATTCAATAATAGTCTCTAAATAGTTTTTTAACCTACATTTATTCTTTTAGATGAATTTTCAACTTAATCTCTTTTCTTTAGTATAGACTCTTAACTTTAGATTGCCCTCAGAATATATACAATCTTTAATCACTGAGGAGGTGATTGCTGTTCACTGTTTGAACCTGTTTGATCACTGTTTGAACCTCTCCTTCATATCACTCTAACATTTTTGTCAAAGCACATCATTTTACATATAAAAATAAAATAAACTAAAACAACTTAGAGATGTTCCTTCAAAATCTGCTCTTGTGTTTCTGTTTCAAGCAGACACTTATCCGTTTTAGACCGAGAGTGGGGGCATTCCACTCCCTCGCACTGTTTCTAATCTCATTACAGTTATTTCTTATATTTTCATTTCACAATCTCACAATAATATATTTAATTTATTCTTCAACAGTAAAAAATAGTGATATTTAAAATAACTGATTATATTAACTGCTTTCAAACTTTCTCTTCTCACACCATTTAAAAACAAAAAACTACTCTCAACTTACTTTCTTCTGTCCATTCAAACAACCTTCAAATCTTTAATAAAATACAAGCTTTACCTTTCTGATTTTTTTGGCATTCTTTATATAATCAGTACAACTTACTTTTAGCCTTCTGTTCATGCAGAGCTTTACATTTACAACACCATTTAATATATTATAATCCCTTTTTTATTATTAAGTAATAATTTATTATTACTACTTCTCCATTTCTTACACTTTCTCAGGTGAAGGAACTTCCATTCTATCTAATAAAATAATATAAATCAAGTTTTTAAACTAACAGAAAAGTAAAAGTTTAAACAAAATAAAGTCGTAAAGAGGCACAATGGAAATTCAAACAAATCTCCTTTCCTGTGTTTTGAAATAATTGCTCAGTAAAATACACTACGTACTTTTAATTTCTCATGACTCTTACATTTTTTTTTTATCCAAATGTTTCATCATCTTTTAACAGTTATCACTATTATACCTCTAAAATGATACTTTCATGTATCAACTATGGCAAATGGAAATAGTAGTAATAGAAATAGGCACTCAATCAACACCCAGATAGCACCCACTAACTAATCCAATAGTTAACTCTATAACTTTGCCATACGTTTGTAATATTTACTCTTCAAATCAATAAATCAGTGGTTAGCTGCTGGATTTAAATTTAGACCCTCAGAACAATTTAGACATGGGCATTGAACCCATTGATGGCATTCTAGAAAATCATAAAGTGATCATATAAGACTGAAATCAACTTTTGAGGAGAAATTTTAATCCACATTATAAATGGCAAACCAGTAATGATTACCAGCAGTATTGAGCGCAAGAGGATCAATCAGATAATAGCCCACATCGTTTTCAGTCTTCTTTGTCTCCGGATTTCCTCCTGCAGCATTAGTAACTTCTATAAAATCATCTTTCTCAGCCATCTGCCATGGTGGGAGACTAGTTCCAGAATGAGTTAGTGAAACAACATACACATAATGATGACAAAAGAAACACAGAATAGACACATGAATATGAAGTTATTAACATTCATATTTGAGGAAGTTATGATGTTCAATTTAATCTTAACCTTTCTCCATGGGCTTCATCTGCCCCAAAGACCAATTTTTAAATGATCCAAATCATTCTTAAATGTATTTTCCTTTAATTTTAGTGTCAAATGCAGCTTCTCAGTGTACCCATGATCAACCAAGACTGTGTATACCAAACAAAAAATAAATAAAAGATTAAAAATAAAATATCTTTCTATCTGCTATCTATCTTTTTCTAAAGTCGGGCCCCTTTCTGTCTGTCTGAAGACATCAAGAGAGGCCTGTTTCCCCTCAAAGTCATCCTCAATGCCTTCATCAGACAGTTCCTAACAAAAATAAAAAATCTCTGCCTATCTTTTGTTGGTTGATCAAGTATACACCGACAACGCTGCACTCACATTTAAATTGTTCTCCAGACATTTTAAAAATCATAGAAAAATCAAACACAACTTTCTAGTGTTTAATTTAATAATGTTAAAATAATATTCTCTCATAAACTGGACCAGACAGAACATAAAACGGACATGAATGTGAAGTTTTCACATTTAAGGTTTAACTTCATAAGTTACAAAATATAATTTTCTTATTAGTTATTTTATCATATCATTGGCCCTCTTTTGCCATTTGCTTGAATATAACAACACTTATCTTAAATACAACTTTTGTTTGAAATCCAATTACTTATTTGACTTTAGTTTAACGCAATACACTACACTCAAAGCTTTATTGTTTGTCCAGATAATGTGATTTCCCAAATGCAATTCAATCGCTTTAAAATGATCATTTTTTATAATCTAAATATTCTTACTCATCACCTTGATATAAAAGGAGTTATGATTTAACACATGTCCATTCAACAGCTGCTCCCTCTCAGTTTAGTTAATCTTACATCAGGCTTCCTTCATGACATGAAAAGAACAGCCCAAGAATAAACATTGTCCAGTCTGCTAAGAGTTAACTTTTTGATTTCATGCACATTTTTGTTTTACAGCTATTTGTTTGTTTTTATCTTTATACATACATACATATATATATATATACATATACACATACATACATGCACACACACACACATTTACGCAGACATACAAATATATTTTTTATCATTGGTTTTAATTCTACAACCAGAATATTTATTAAGTGCCCTCTTTGTTTTTAATCATCATATCTCTTCTGCCTCTTATATTGATGGAAGTTTGAAAATAGCCTAAATAGATTTTATTTTATATAAATACTCCTCATTAGTTACGCAGCAAAGGATCAACCTCTCTATCAGGATGGATATTTATAGGGCTCATATAACATACACTCTGCGTCCCTTTATTTATAGGGCTAATCAAACACTTCCATATGCAATCACACTTCAGTCATACTTTCAAACACAGACACAGATACTCACATGAACACAGAACCTTTCACACTTTTTACAAATATAAGGCCTCAAATAATAACACAGAGCTCTCAAAAAATACTATACTAAAACAAACCTATTACTTCTGCCCCTCCTTTTGCTCTCCTCTTTTTATCCCTCTCTCTCCTTTATTTCCATAAAAAACACTCATTATTTACAGTGGTTGATTGGTATATCTGTTAATTCTTTTTATATTAATACTCATGTACTTCCACCCACAGCTGTCACATCCATTTTGGGTCTCTGTTCAAGACAATTTCTACATTGGTGCTCCTTTACTCTCCCTTTTAAAAATCACCTTAAAATTTTTGACTGTATTTAATTTGTTCATAACTCCAGAAATTATCACTAATTCCCTGTGTTTCTATTATTAATCTTTTTAATTCTATTTCTTTTCTCCTCTCAGCCTGCCACCACACTAGGATTTTTTTTGTTTCAGGAGGAAAACTGAGACAAGAAAATAGTCTCTGTTACTGTGCATGCTACAGCCCTCCCTTTACAGCTCCTTCTCTCTGCTCAGCCACCCCCTCCCCTACAGCTCTTCACAGCACTCAGTCTCTAGCATACTGTATGAGAGAGAAATGTTACCTGCTGCAATTTCTTTCCAGTCAACAAACGGCCATTCTTGTAAGGGCTCCGCTAAGTTTACTACTTTAATCAGACCCTTCACCAGTTCCTTTTTCTTTTTCTTAGTTAACTTCCTCCTCTGACCTGTATAACCTATATACTCTGATTCTTTCCAAAAATGATCACTGATCCCCTTGACTCTCACTGATCCCCCAATTCTCTCTGCCACTCTTCAGATCTGCGTTGATCTCCAAACTTTACAAAACTCGCTTTTCTCTGCATTTTTCTCTAGTCTTGTTCACTGCAATGGAAAACATTTTGCCTTTTCTTTTTTCCCAATTATTCTATTTTTGTCTTCTGAATCTCCTCTTCCTCTCACTCATGGGGCTGTCCGTTCAGCCGACCAGTGAGCGAGAGCAAGGCAAGGAAATGTCAGAGAAGCAGGTGCCGTTTTGCACCTTTATACTTTTTCAACAATTGTTTTATTCAATTCACTGTTTTAATTCATTTTTCAACTTTTGCTCTCATTTAGCATCTCCTCATTGCACCTGATTCTCTGTATTATTCTGCCTCTGCACACAATACATCATCAACACTGTAATCATGCATTTGAATAAACACAAGAACAGCACAATTAGTACTGTAAGCACACATGCACCATCAACATAGTTAGTCATGCACATTATTCATTATCTCAAACATGCACATAGTTCAACAATTCCCCATTTTCTGCACAGTCCGGGTTCCGTCAAACACTTCAATAAAAACTTAATCAAACACCTGGAGGACTTTTACGTGAATTTTCACTTCTCCACCCGTGTTAGGATTTTCACCTGTAAAGGATTTTCAGCCACTCTTCTGGCAAAACCTTGAATAAATGCACCTAACCAGGAATTTTCATGCGCCGTCGCTTCTTGCTTCTCCCCCAGGCTTTTTCTACCTTCTTTAAATAACCTTTCTTAAAGAGCAACATGCAGGTTGGACACCCCTATATAGCATAGTGTATGTTGATGATAAAACAACTAGATTTTCTGAACTGGAGTAATATATATTTAGCCATTAACGATATTTTGAGATAAATTGTGATAAAATAACTTCCGCGTCTATAAAGCACTAACCGGAAGTGACGATGGCCGAGGGAGTCTGATCAAGCTCAAGCTCAGGTTACAATGGATGCGAATGAAGAAAAAAAGAGATATAAAACCAAAGCAACTCTGACAATTCAAAAAAATCTAGGGGATTTCTACATATTGAGTAATACATTTGGACCTTGCAATTTACTGGAGAGTATAACGTTAGCCTACGGGGATACAAAATCAGACGGGAGGGCGGCAGGAGAACAGTTTGAATTGAAATGCGGGGGAAACGGGAGAGTAGGGCTAGCTTCCTGCCAATAGCTATAGCATTATGCAAACTACTAAATTCATTTCAGAAGGCAGACAATTACGTTACGACAACCTGTCCTAAAGCTCAGTCTCTCTCCCTCTCTCTGTATTATTATTCTAAATAAATATTAAATATTGAATTTTATAAAAAATATATTATATGAAAATATTATACTATTATATCCCTCCCGAGGGAGGGAACGACACGTTGTGTCGGAGAAGCGACACTAGGGGTCTCTCTTGAGCGCCGATATTCACCTCTGATCTATTGAAAAGGGCCAATGGGAGTTGGCAGTCAGTATTTGCATACCCCGCCCCCGGACATACGGGTATTTAAGCGGGGCAAATACGGGAGTTCATTCAGGATTTTTCTGAGGAGCCAGAAATGGTCCGGCCACAACAGTGGCTCGGTTCAGCGACATGGCGGAGGAAAAACACAACGTGTCGTTCCCTCCCTCGGGGAACGGAGGTTACATACGTAACCAAACGTTCCCCTTCTGTCGCTCTCTCCACGTTGTGTCCAAACGTTCCCCTTCTGTCGCTCTCTCCCCGTTGTGTCCAATCTTGCCATGCGCTGAACCGTGTACGTGAACCGCCGATACAGAGGCGGGCAGGGATTTCATCCAGTGCCGCGCATCGTCTGTACCTGGCTGCACGTACCCTTCCCCAATGCCCCATAAGAACATCGGAATCTTCTAGTTACCCTGGGAGGGGAACAAGGCGATGTTTGCCAACATGGGAACGGGCCAGCCTGGCTGGGCCTCTTTTCTCTCTAT
>NC_068313.1:6522967-6535967 GCF_025860055.1 Xyrauchen texanus | reverse complement strand
CATTGTCTATTTTTATTTATTTCTCTTTTTGAAAAGGTAAGTGCCTCCTCTCTATTCATTCAATTTCACAGGAGTCGTCCACAATACCTTTTTCTGCATACCTGTGTCATAGCTTCCATGTTGTTTGCTAAAAAGAGGGCATACTCAGCTGCACAATTATATGCTTAACACATAATAATAATCCATTGGCCAAAGAAAACTCTTCTCTACTTAAAAAATGACCTCAGGACGCTTTCTTTCGGATGTGTCCACCAAATTTTGGAAGCACTGCACTTTGTTTGTACTTTCCAACTGTGTATGTTGCAGTCAAGAAAGAGCAAAAAAAAAACCCCTCTACTGCTTTTGTAGTATATTTTTATCAAGTTAATCAGGAATAATCAATGAAAAACATTGTTGATTTATACCACAGTTATGTCTGAGGGGTAAACATGCAGTTTACTCTATGTAAAGGCCTGTGACGTGATGAATATGTGCTCACTTATGTTTGACTATTTAACTGTGTGTGCAGAAACATAAATAGCATTACTTAGGGGGGAGAATTGATCTCTTCCAAAGGACTTTCTGTTACTTCTTAATATGGTCAGACCAGAGTCAATGAAGAGCATGATAGATAATACATGTAAGCCCCACCTTGTTTGAGGAGATGTATTTAAGTAAAACCAAACCAGAGATGCTTGAGTTGTTGTTGGTACTGTGGTTTCACCGTAGGCAACTCGGCTTTATTGTGTTATAATAAAGTCTATTCTTCTGAAATCAAAACCCCAAAGATGCTGAGTGATTTTTCACAAAATTGGCATGAAAAACTACTACAATTGGCGCCCGAACAGCGACAGAAGAGAGCAGAGTCGTTACATCGCGGGCTGGCTGGGAAGGCAAACACAAACACGGTGGCCACCATTAAGAGGTAAGCATATTTTGCTTATAAACGTTTGTGTTACTTGCCAGTTTGCCTGTGGTGGTAAAAACGCTCAGAAAGCTCTTCTAAACCAAAAAGGACAAAAAGAATAAAGGGTTTTGATTCCAGAAGCCATAATAGCATGCAATGATCTGTTTTTATTTGCTGGTAAGGGTGTAGGTGTAATAGCAGTAAATAGGGACAGATAAAGTTTAAGAAGTAATAATATATATTATAAGATATTAGAGAATGCTCTTGAATAGTATTAATATTAGAGAATGCTCTTGAAATGTATTAATATTAGAGAATGCGCTTGAAAAGTATTGATATTAGAGAATGCTCTTGAATAGTATTAATATTAGAGAATGCTCTTGAATAGTATTGATATTAGAGAATGCTCTTGAATAGTATTGATATTAGAGAATGCTCTTGAAATAGTATTGATATTAGAGAATGCTCTTGAAATAGTATTGATATTAGAGAATGCTCTTGAATAGTATTAATATTAGAGAATGCTCTTGAATAGTTGTAATGTTGGAGTAACGAGGCAGACGAGGAGTTACGGATCCAAACGCAGCTGAGGCTTTATTTGAATAAACAGAAGATAAACACAAACAAACAACCCACGATGGGGAAATAAAGCATAAAACAGTTAACTAAAACACGAAGGATCAAACTGAGAACTTGGGCAGGGAACACATACCGGGTTTACACCAAACAACGATCGACAAAGACAGCACAAAGACACGGGGTATAAATAGACAAACGTGGGAAAGGTGGCCAATGAAAGGACAGAACTCAAACAAGGTAACAAGGTGATAAACAGAAACCAAAGGCAAATTAACCAGGGCAGGTGTAAACAATGAACAGTGAATACTGAACGTTAACAGAGGGTTGTGGAATCAAATAAAGGACTAAAGTGACAACAAGATGGAAAAGCGAGAGGGCAACAGTGAAACGAGACAGGGTGGACTATGGAATTAAATAAGGGACTAAATTGAAAACTTAAGTGAAAAGTGACAAGATGGAAAACAAGGGGGCAACAGAGAGACAAGACAGGGTAATCATTACATAGCCCCCCCCCTTAAGGATCGGATTCCAGACGATCAAAACAACAAAAGACGAAAAAAGACCCACAAAGAAAAACCAAAATGAGGGCACCAGGGGCAAACAGACAGAGACAAGTGGGCACATGGGCGGACCAGGGGGGTACACTGGGCAGGCAGGAAGTCCATGGGGGCCATTAGGCAGTCCAGGGAGGTGGAGAGGGTAGATAGATAGACCATGGAGGCCGAGAGGGCAGGCAAGCAGTCTATGGGGGTGTGTCAAGGGACCAGGGTCAGGTGGCCGCAGAACAGAGGCCGGTTTAGATGGCCCGGAGCTGGCCACTTGGCAAGGACAGGGACGGGTCGGGGGCCTGGGAGGAGGCCACTGGGCAGGGACTGGGTCAGGAGGCCAGGGAAGAGGACTCAGGACAGGAACAGGGGCAGGAGGCCTGGCTGGAGGCCACAGGACGGGAACAGGGTCAGAAGCCCTGGGAGGAGGCCACAAGACAGGGACCGGGTCAGGAGGCCTGGGAGGAGGCCACAGGACAGAGGCCAGCTTCGGTGGCCTGGGAGGTGGTCGTGGGCCAATGGCCGGTTCAGGGGACCTGGGAGGTGTGGCCACTGGGGGAGCTGGCGGAGCCGCGTGAGGCGGAGCCAAGGAGGACCTCTGAGGCGGGGCAGTCGAAGACTTGGGTGGCGGCGCCGCAGGAGGCATAGGCAGGGCCGCAGGAGACCCTGGGGGCGGAGCAGAGGCAGGCCGAGCCATGGCGTACCCTGTGGGCGGAGCCGTAGAAGGCTTGGGAGGCGGCGCCGTGGAAGGCTCGGGAGGCGGAGCCGAGGGAGGCTCGGGAGGTGGAGCCGGGGGAGGCGATGGCGTAGAAGGCTCAGAAGGCGGAGCTGAGGGAGGCTCAGGAGGCGGAGCCGAAGGAGGTTCTAGAGGCGGAGCCCTAGAAGGCTCGGGGGACGAAGCCCTGGAAAGCTCAGGAGGCGGAGCAGAGGGAGGCTCTGGAGGCTCAGGAGGCGGAGCTGAGGGCGGTGGCGCCGTAGACAGTTCTTGAGGCGGAGGCCTGGAAGGCTCCGGGGACGGAGCTGAGGAAGGCACAGGAGACGGAGCCAAGGAAGGCTCAGGAGACGGAGCCGCTGGAGGCTCTGGAGGCGGAGCCGTAGGAGGCTCTTGAGGCGGAGCCGTAGGAGGCTCAGGAGGAGGCTCGGAAGGCAAAGCCGTGGATGGCTCGAGAGGCTTGAAGGGTAGAGCCCTGGGAAGCTCGAGGGGCTTGAGAGGCGGAGCCCTGGAAGGCTCGAGAGGCTTGAGAGGCGGTGCCCTGGAAGGCTCGAGAGGCTTGAGGGGCGGAGCCCTGGAAGGCTCGAGAGGCGAAGCCCTGGAAGGCTCGAGAGGCGGAGCCCTGGAAGGCTCGAGAGGCGGAGCCCTGGAAGGCTCGAGAGGCGGAGCCCTGGAAGGCTCGAGAGGCTTGAGGGGCGGAGTCCTGGAAGGCTCGAGAGGCGGGGCCCTGGGAGGCTTGAGGGGCGGAGCCCTGGGAGGCTCGAGAGGCTTGAGGAGCGGAGCCCTGGGAGGCTCGAGAGGCTTGAGGGGCGGAGCCCTGGGAGGCTCGAGAGGCTTGAGGGGCGGAGCCCTGGGAGGCTCGAGAGGCTTGAGAGGCGGAACCCTGGGAGGCTCGAGAGGCGGAGCTCCGGAAGGCCCGAGAGGCGGAGCTCCGGAAGGCCCGAGAGGCTTGAGAGGCGGAGCCGTAGGAGGCTGAAGAGGCTCTGGGGGCGGAACCGTCAGAGGCTTGAGTGGATCGAGAGGCGGAGCAATCGGAGGCTCTGGAGGCGGAGCCGTAGGAGGCCCCGTAGGCGGAGTTGCAGGAGGCTCGAGAGGCTCTGGGGGTGGAGCCGTAGGAGGCTTAGGGGGCGGAGCCCTGGTAGGCTCGAGAGGTTCAGGAGGTGGAGCCCTGGGAGGCTCGAGAGGCTTGAGGGGCGGACCCCTGGTAGGTTCGAGAGGCGGAGTCCTGGAAGACTCGAGAGGCTCGGGAGGTGGAGCTCTGGAAGGCTCGGGAGGCGGAGCTCTGGAAGGCACGGGAGGCGGAGCTCTGGAAGGCACGGGAGGCGGAGCTCTGGAAAGCTCGGGAGGCAGAGCTCTGGAAAGCTCGGGAAACTCGGATGGCTGAGCTCTGGAAAGCTCGGGAAACTCGGATGGCTGAGCTCTGGAAAGCTCGGGAAACTCGGATGGCTGAGCTCTGGAAAGCTCGGGAGACTCGGATGGCTGAGCTCTGGAAAGCTCGGGAGACTTCGGATGGCTGAGCTCTGGAAAGCTCGGAAACTCGGATGGCTGAGCTCTGGAAAGCTCGGAAACTTCGGATGGCTGAGCTCTGGAAAGCTCGGAAACTTCGGATGGCTGAGCTCTGGAAAGCTCGGAAACTCGGATGGCTGAGCTCTGGAAAGCTCGGAAACTTCGGATGGCTGAGCTCTGGAAAGCTCGGAAACTCGGATGGCTGAACTCTGGAAAACTCCGGGAGGAGGAGCCCTGGAAGGCTCGAGAGCGCTGGCTCTTGGACGGTCACGGCCATTGGCACTGGCACTGGCTCTTGGACGGTCATGGCTACTGGCACTGGCTCTTGGACGGTCAAGGCTACTGGCACTGGCTCTTGGACGGTCAAGGCTACTGGCACCTGCTCGGGGACGGTCAAGGCTACTGGCACTGGCTCTTGGACGGTCAAGGCTACTGGCACCTGCTCGGGGACGGTCGTGGCTTTGGGCACTGGCTCTTGGACGATCGGGGCCACAGGCGCTGGCTCAGGGACGGTCGAGGCTACAGGCGCTGGCTCAGGGACGGTCGAGGCTACAGGCGCTGGCTCAGGGACGGTCGAGGCTACAGGCGCTGGCTCAGGGACGGTCGAGGCTACAGGCGCTGGCTCAGGGACGGTCGAGGCTACAGGCGCTGGCTCATTGACGTTTGAGGCTTGCGGCACTGGCTCATTGACGTTTGGGGCTTGCGGCACTGGCTCATTGACGTTTGGGGCTTGCGGCACTGGCTTATTGATGTCTGAGGCTACAGGCTCTGGCTGGGTTACCGTGGTTGGCGAGGATTCGGGCTCGCTCACAGTGACATGCGGGGGCTCTAGCTCGCTCACCGTGACATGCGTGGGCTCTAGCTCGCTCACCGTGACATACGCGGGGCTCTAGCTCGCTCACCGTGACATCGCGGGGCTCTAGCTCGCTCACCGTGACATGCGTGGGCTCAGGCTCGCAGACCGGGGTTGGCGCGGGCCGGGAGGCGGAAGCCCGTCTTCTTTCCCTCCTCGGGCAGACGCAGTGGGCCGCTGGCTCATGGAAGGCGACCGGCGTGGGGGCAGGCTTCGCTGACAGGTGGGGCTGGTGTGACAGGGTGCGGTGAGCTGCACGCTAGAGGGTCATCTCCAGGTAGTCGCGGAGAGTGCTGCCGGGCGTTGCCTGTGGCACCTGCTCCCTCAGCGAGGGATTTAAGCTATCCCTGAAGAAGACCATCAGCGCAGAGTCCGGGAAGTCAGTAGCGTTGGCCAGGAGGAGGAAGTAGCGAGCGTGGTCTACGAGCGGGTAGTGCTCTTGCTGCAAATTGAGCAGCCGACATTTGGCTCGGATAGCTGCTGGATCCATGTGCGGTCGATCGTTCTGTAATGTTGGAGTAACGAGGCAGACGAGGAGTTACGGATCCAAACGCAGCTGAGGCTTTATTTGAATAAACAGAAGATAAACACAAACAAACAACCCACGATGGGGAAATAAAGCATAAAACAGTTAACTAAAACACAAAGGATCAAACGGAGAACTTGGGCAGGGAACACATACCGGGTTTACACCAAACAACGATCGACAAAGACAGCACAAAGACACGGGGTATAAATAGACAAACGTGGGAAAGGTGGCCAATGAAAGGACAGAACTCAAACAAGGTAACAAGGTGATAAACAGAAACCAAAGGCAAATTAACCAGGGCAGGTGTAAACAATGAACAGTGAATACGAACGTTAACAGAGGGTTGTGGAATCAAATAAAGGACTAAAGTGACAACAAGATGGAAAACGAGAGGGCAACAGTGAAACGAGACAGGGTGGACTATGGAATTAAATAAGGGACTAAAGTGAAAACTTAAGTGAAAAGTGACAAGATGGAAAACAAGGGGGCAACAGAGAGACAAGACAGGGTAATCATTACAATAGTATTAATATTAGAGAATGCTCTTGAATAGTATTGATATTAGAGAATGCTCTTGAAAAGTATTAATATTAGAGAATGCTCTTGAAAAGTATTAATATTAGAGAATGCTCTTGAATAGTATTAATATTAGAGAATGCTCTTGAATAGTATTAATATTAGAGAATGCTCTTGAAAAGTATTAATATTAGAGAATGCTCTTGAATAGTATTAATATTAGAGAATGCTCTTGCAAAGTATTAATATTAGAGAATGCTCTTGAAAAGTATTAATATTAGAGAATGCTCTTGAATAGTATTAATATTAGAGAATGCTCTTGAATAGTATTAATATTAGAGAATGCTCTTGCAAAGTATTAATATTAGAGAATGCTCTTGAAAAGTATTAATATTAGAGAATGCTCTTGAAAAGTATTAATATTAGAGGTCTGCATTGGCATAAATGCGGATAACGTTCTTGGGAAAAATTAATATAAGAATACTGAATAAAAGATTAAAAAGTAAATAAATAAAATAAATCATGCAGGGTACTTAAGATAGGAATAATAATAATAATTGCAAAATTTAGTGTGTTTTTGAGAGCTCTGTGTTTATAAAGGCCTAGTAACGTTTCTGTGCTTGTAAGAATAATTGTGGTTCAAAGAGTGTGCAGAGTGAATGTGTATGAACACGTATGACTGAATAAAAATATAAGTCTGGTACAGGATTGGAATGTGTGATTAGTTGTTGACCATAAAAGGAACACTGTGTGGATGTAATATGAGCCCAATAAATAAATAAGAAACAAGATGAATGGAGTAAAGTTGTCCAATAAAGAAAGTTTGTCATTTATATGTTGAATGAATGTTGGAATGAAAGCCTGTCTTGAGAAACTTTGGAATAATTAACTTTGTTAAAATATAGAAAACTAAAAATGTTCCAAAATATCAGCCTGTGCTGCATAAATGGTAAGGTGTATATATGCAATTTACAGCGGAGAAAATATATTAGGGCTATTTTCAACCTTCCGTCAATATATGGAGGCAGAAGAGAGCTGATAATTGCAGGCAAAAAAGGCACCTAATAAATATTCTGGTTGTAAAATGGAGATAAAACCAATGATAAAGATATATAGATAGAAAGATACATTTAATAGAGTATAAACAAACAATAAGAAAAATAATAAAAACAGTGAGATAATATAGATGTAAAACGAAATTAGGAAAAAAGAAATCAAAAAGTTAACTCACAACTGGCTGGAAAACATTTAGTCTTGGCTGTTCTTAGTCTAGCAGCTGTTGATTGGAATGTGCTAGAACATAACTCCTAAACTAGACTGTAGCATAGAAATGTATTTGACTTCATGCAGAGAATCTATACATTCAAGAGATATTGTAGGGTGTGTGACCAAGTTAGAGAGACTCAGCTTTGCTGCGTAGACAGAAAGTTAACTCTTAGCTTGTGAGGTTTTTTTTTTTAGACTAGCAGCTGAAAAATATGACAAGCCTCTGACCTAGCCAGTCACAGAAGAAAAGTGAACTTCATACAGAGAAGTCAAAAGATATCTGTGCTTAAAGTTTAACATTTAAAGCACAGGGACAAGTAACAATAAAACATTTGAAATTGAAATAAAAAAATTAAACAACGATAAAGAAATTAAAAATAGTTTGAAAAATCAAAAATAGTTAGGAGAAAAATAAAATAATAAATAAAGAGAATAAGAATTAAAGCTTTAAGTCCAGTGTATTACATTAAACTGAAGTCAACTATGTAATTGGAATTTAAACAAAGGTGTAGTTAAGATAAGTGTTGTTATATAACATAAGGAAAAACTCCAGTGGAAAGAGTAAAATCTAGAAATATCTAAATTAATGGTGCTAAAATAATTTTTCATTTTTATATGCTAAGTAAAAATGAAGAAGGAACAAGTGGAGAAATAAGAACTAAAATCTAGATGAAAACTGATCCTAAAAAGTAAATTGACAAACATATAGGAAATGTATTCATGTATGGGGTATAATAATTCAAATATTAGAAGAAAAGGAAAATGATTTAGAAAGACAGTTAGATTAAAATGTTAAAAAATCAATAAATAAAAAAATCAGAGTAAAATAAAGTAAGAGCTATATCCAGAAAATTTAAAATTCACTGAGGAATATGAGACAGGGCAGAGACAAAGCTGAGAGATGCAGAGGAGTGTAAAAGGACAGGGTTCTTTTTAAAAATACCTCCCTATGTGACCCCAAAGGTCAGCTCCCAAAGGTCAGCTCCCAAAGGTCAGCTCCAAATACTTTGGATAGAATGTGGATGTAATTTCACGTAGTGTGGCCAGTAGTTATCAAAGCCACAGAAAATGGGAAAGGGAGATTAAAAAGAAGGATTTTGAAATTGGAATATGAAAAGTAAATCAAATGTGAAAATTTCACATTCATGTGTCTGTTTTATGTTCTGTCTAGTCCAATATGAGAGAATAACATTTTTAACATTATTAAATTAAACTATAATGTCTTGATATATAAATGTTATATAAATGTATATAAACCCATGATTATATGTTTTATTTTTGATGTGTTTAAATATGTCTGGAGAACAATGTACATGTGTGTGCAACTTTATTGGTGTAAACTTGATCAACCAACAAAAATAAAACAGATAGGGTTTTTTATTTTTGCTAGGAATGTCTGACTGGAGAGATTGAGTGAAACCTAAGTGCTCTTAATAGAAACCGATCCTGCACTCTGTAAGGAGAAAGAGCAGGAGGGGTTCAACCTGGTGTCTCTCATGGTGTCTCTCATAATGTCTCTAGTCAAACACAGGGGGCCCCCGAATTTAGGAAAAAGAGATAGCAGATTCTTTTAAGATTAGACATTTTTCTTTTATTTCTTGTTTTATATATACAGTGAAGGCATTGGTTGATCATGGGTACACTGAAAGTTGTCACTGAGACTAGAATTAAAGAAAATAAATTTAAGAATGATTTAAATCATTGCATGTTCTCTACGTTTCAAATTTACTCAGAAGTTTTTTCTTGGGTTTGTTCTATGACCAGTCATGCTAGATAAAATTGAAATAAGTCCCAATATGTGGTATATTTGATTGAAAAAATATTGATAATGCTAAGGAAAAATTGGAGATTGGTATTAGGTGAAACCCATAGAAAAACATTAGGATTAAATTGAATATCATAAATAATTTGATGTAATGTGTCTATTCTGTGTGAAATTGATGCTAACCATGTTTTACTCTCTCTGTTGTCAGCATTGTGTAAGTCATTTCAATAACTCATTCTGGAACCAGACTCTCACCATTGCTGGGCCAGATGATTTATTGAAGAAGCTTATGTTACAGGAGACAGTCCGGAGAAAAGGAAAAAGACTGAGAAATACAGTATGTGGGCTGTTATATGATTGGCCCTCTTACTATCATGAATGCTGGTAATCATTACTGAATTGACATTTCAATTATGGATTCAAATTTCTCTTGATAAGTTGATTTCAGTCATATATAACTAATTGGATGTTTGATTCTCCAAATGCCATCCATGGGTGCAATATCCATGTCGAAATTGTTCTGAGGGTCTAAATTTAAATCCAGCATCTAATTGCGAATTTGTTGATGTGAAGGTTAAATATAAAAACTTAATGGCAAAGTAAGAGTAACATATTGGATTGTTTACTCCCTAAATTTCCCAAAGACTACCCTCACTTTAAAGAAAAAGCTTAATCAGTACTGCAAGGAGTTAATTAAGTGTTTATTTCTAGTAAGCTATTTTTTATTTTAAGTTAAATTCATGAAAATACAACCATAAAGGTATACAGTTTATGCACAGTGACATCTGTCTCTGCTATTTAACTGAATAATTGATCATGAAATGCTGATAAGTATAAGACGATAATAACTGAAAAATCATATTATTAATGGATGATAACATTAGGATATAAACAATGAGACTTGTAAAAAATTCAAAGGACATAATGTATTTTACTGATCAATTATTGCAAAACACAAGATATATGTCTGAACTTCCATTGTGCCACTTTACTATTTTATTTTGTTTAGAATCTTTAAGTTATTTTCTGTTAATTTAAAAAGGTAATTTATGTTGGTTTATTTGACATAATGAAAATTCCTTCTCCTGAGAAAGAGTAAGAAAAGAGAGAAAGTAATCATAAGAGAGTTTAAAACGAAAACTTAAATTTCTCAATGGTCTGAATACTAATGCGCATTAATTTTATTGCGCGAGGAGGGAAGGGATAAGAGAAGTAGAAATTCTAGAAGTTTTCTTGAAGATGGTTTACAATGGCAAAGGTTGAAAGCAGATAATATAATAAAGTATATTTGATTATATCATTTTATTAAATTACATTTATCACTATTCTCTGTTGTAGAATTAAATAAATGTGTTATTGTAATTTTCTAAGGAAAAAAATGTGAAGGAGTGCAATCTCTCCCTCAAAATTCTTTCCCTCTCACTCTCAGATTAGGTTTTTAAGTGGGCTAAAACCATATCACTAAATTGTTTTATTTTCTTTTGATTTTATTTTCTTTTATATGGAAAATTATCCATATTTGACAATAATGTTAGATACAGTAATATGAAGGGAAGGTTCAAACAGCTTTCCTCATCATGATTAAAGATTTGTTATTTTCAGAGGGCAATTTGAACTGAAGTGTTCATATTAAAGATAAGAGATTTGGTTGAATGTACATCTGGATGAATAAATGTGGGTTCTAAAACTACTTAGAAATTATTAAATTAAAGTGATGCTTTAAATTAAGCATCTTAGAAGCTTGACAGAGGCGATCATGTATTTTGATTTGTTCTGATGGTTAGTCTTCACCAAGAGACAAGGTCTTTTGTGACCTTTGCCAAAGGAAAAAACATAGCAGCTTGAATGGAAATTAGTGAACTGTAAATGAGTTCAATTGTTGCATTTTACTTTTCATTTGGACAATATCAATAGATTGTTGAACTTTGAATAATGTTTTGTGAATTTAACCATGTTTTGGACTGTCTCAATGTTTGAGCAGTTGTAGATGGCTCCATTGGCTGTGATGGTTCTCAGGTGATGCTCCCTAAAACAAGGGAAAATGTTTGTTTACAGATACCAAATTATTAAAGATTGGATAATAAGACTGAGCGGTACTGAGACCAGAGACAAGAGAGGTACTGAGACCAGAGACAAGAGATGATAACCCAATGATGGGTAAAACTCTCAAGTGGCAAGAGGTGACGACCCAATGACGGGTAAAGACTCTCCAATTGCAAAATGAGAGCTGCCTAAGACAGGGCGCCACCGCCCTGGAAACATGCCCAAGAAGGGTGAACTGGGTTTAAGGAAGTGGATGGATGCTTTCAGGAAAGAAGCATCAAAAGGGAGGTCTAGAAGAAACCTGCCAGAAGTTGTGAGTTCCACTCAACCCGACTGTGTCTTAATAACTGCTTTATTAAAATATTTTATCACAGCGATGAATAACAAGCATTCTATCACTGTGTTATCAGGGGATCACACCCCGTGTAGAAGACCAATTATAGATTGATTTTGGAGGTAAAGCTTTGAGAACCGTTGCATACAAAGAAGTGCCTAAATTATTAACGAAGTATTAAGCAAACCTGGGATTGTTTGCAGGATGAAGAATTACTATTGGAAAATTATTTTTGTTTATGCTGTTATTGAACTCATGTACATTTTAATAATAATGAAGAATGGAAAAGAATATATGGTGGTGACTAAAAATTAACATGACCTGATTGCCAAAAGAAATGGGGTGCACAATTAACTAAAATTAATATAATATCTGGATAACAACATTGTGGAAGGAATAAGATTCTGTTGTGTGTTACCATTGGTAAAATCATCTTGAATTCAAGCAACAGTAAAACAGATGTCTTTGATTGATGTGAATGGCCCAATGCAATGGGAACTACCTTGAATGGACAGAAAGACCAACTTGGGAGGAAATTGATTCCTTCAATGAATATATAAGAAGATATAAAGAACCACACCCTGGGTGTAAGTGCTGGTTAACCTCTCCCCAAAGGGTGATCCTCTACGATGCGCAAAGCATCTGGGTTGAAGACATCTACACTACAAGCAAGAACTCTTAAAATTAGGATGAATATTTTGTTTAATGCAATCTACATAACTGTGACAACCAAAAACAAGACCAAACCAGGAGCACGTACATGCTTAAATATGTTAATTTGTGACTATAGAAAGTCACAGAGGAGGGAATATGTAGTATATTTTTATCAAGTTAATCAGGAATAATCAATGAAAAACATTGTTGATTTATACCACAGTTATGTCTGAGGGGTAAACATGCAGTTTACTCTATGTAAAGGCCTGTGACGTGATGAATATGTGCTCACTTATGTTTGACTATTTAACTGTGTGTGCAGAAACATAAATAGCATTACTTAGGGGGGAGAATTGATCGCTTCCAAAGGACTTTCTGTTACTTCTTAATATGGTCAGACCAGAGTCAATGAAGAGCATGATAGATAATACATGTAAGCCCCACCTTGTTTGAGGAGATGTATTTAAGTAAAACCAAACCAGAGATGCTTGAGTTGTTGTTGGTACTGTGGTTTCACCGTAGGCAACTCGGCTTTATTGTGTGATAATAAAGTCTATTCTTCTGAAATCAAAACCCCAAAGATGCTGAGTGATTTTTCACAAAATTGGCATGAAAAACTACTACACTTTCTGTAGGAGGCAAGATAAATGAGCAAGCTGTCCTTTGCCACAGAGAAAGCTAAATGAAAGAAAATCAATCAATCAAACAACCAATTTCCAAGGATAAATAAATATATCCCAGTTGAACCAGGGGGGAGTGTATGAGTTAAAACAAACAAGGAAAAGAAAAATCTTACAGCACCTGGTATTCCC